>NC_051186.1:28351690-28561689 GCF_013339695.2 Rhipicephalus sanguineus | reverse complement strand
TTAAATACCGTATACCATGAGTACTACAAGTGTTTTATTCAGCTGATGGAGGTACATTTCCCGTCGCGGCTCAGTGTAAACAGGATTAAGCTGCATGTTTGCACTGAGCATTTATATTGGCCTTGCGTGCAACACGCCGTGATTGCTTAGCAGGCTGAGAAGTTGCACTGCTAAGGTCGAGGTCGTGGGTTTGATTCCCGCATATGTCAGCTGCATTTCGATGGGAGCGAAATGCAGGAATACCGGCGTGGCGTACTTAGCTTTAAGTGCGCGTTAAATATCTACAGGTGGCCGAAATCAATCCGAAATCCTGCACCACGCCTTGCCTGATAATGACATCATGTTTTCGGCACGTAAACTATTATAGCCTTGCATGCACGGGAGCCGTGGACGATATACAGCTGCCGCTTTGGAAACGAGCTGAAGAAAAGAACCAAGGCAGCAACAAAATTTTCGATGGCTTCGCGAAATCACGTGGTTATCGTCGGGGACGAATCTCGGCGTAATCATAAACATGCGCGATCCCAGTTGGTATTGTGCAGTATGATGCTGACCAAGCGAGCTGTCGAAACAACCAAAGCGACACTCGAATCGGCGAACACGGTGCGTGGTCAGGCGTCGATATTATCCGAAATGGAACAAGCCGCCGCCAGAAACATGCTTGGTCGAAGTGGGCATGTAGAATACTTTTTGCGTGCATCATTATGCTGTCAAAGGGGGCGGTAAAAACTCCTTATTGCGATAGCAATTATGTGGACAGTCTCGGCTGGTTTTTGCCGTCGCCGTCATGTACCGTATATGTATAAGTATGTCTAGATATATAAAAGTCCACGAGAAAAAATGATTCAGAACAATGCTTTCGAAGCGCGGAATCGAACCAGCGACCTCTCGCTCCGCAGCGCGTGGCGCTAACACTACGCCACAAAACGCAGATCCTTCAGGTAGCTAACGGCGAGCGTTATATAACAGCCTTTTCCGCTGGCAGTACTTCGAGACGGCAGGCGCGTATAAGCGTTTCTTGATTACCAGCGAGATGGCGCGAGGAGCGCAACGGGCGCATTTAAAAGTCGCCGGCCGGCTCGCTCGCTTCTTCTAATATTTCACAGGGAGAACCTTGCCCTTCCGCTGTCTGCACGTGCGGTTATCTCGTGGTAGGGGAGGAGGGATGTTTCGAGCTTTCACCGTGATGTCCGCGCTGATGTTACGGATCGTACAAAAGTCACTCGAGCTGAAGGGATGCCGCTAAACAAACAAACAGAAAACGAGCGAGAACTATCAAGTGTCACAGCTCGACACTTGAAGCACGCTAGTTTCCTTCGCTGCTTCGGTCGGCTTTGGAACAGGAGCGCTGTTCAAGCTGCGAGTATCGATTGGCGAGCCTCACTTCGTATAGCATTAAAGTTCTTGCTATCGCATTAATTTCTTCGCCCTTGCGGCGAAACTGTGACTTTCTTTCAAGGTCCTTGCAACAGAGACCTGGTTTGTTTACGAGAAGTTGAACAGGGGGCCCTTTATAAATTTTGTATCCTTTCTCAAGCGTGCTCTTTCTAATGATGAAGCACCAAACAGCGTTGTCCTAACTTTCAAGAAATCGTTAATTTCCGTAGTTGTATCGTTCTGAAAGCTTTATACGTAAACGCGGTAGCATACGGGCGATCCATTCAAAAGAAACCAGTATACCGGTCAAGCCTTTGCACTGCCTTCTACATTAAAAATCACTGTCCTCTTTGGTATTATTATTATTATTATTATTATTATTATTATTATTATTATTATTATTATTATTATTATTATTATTATTATTATTATTATTATTATTATTATTACATATGCGAAGATAAGCATACATAAGATAAAAAAGAGGAAGAAGAGCAGGCTGAGAAGTGCGATTAATACGTTACGTGCTGCTCATTTGGCGTTTCCCTCTGGGTATCGGCGTGCTTGCTTCTAAAGGACAAAAATATTGCCGGAGGAACAGAATGTTGCTTTTATTTTAAAAAATGGCTATTGGCGCTTGTGGAACAGGTCTGGTAACCAAGCGTTATACCAGTGCTGCAGCTACTGCTCTAGATTCAAAAGGAGATCACTAAGGCGATTAGCTGATGACCTCAACGCACATGTTATGTGCGAAGACATTGGGACAGCTTTTGAAAACGAGTTTTACGTAGTCACACACGCACTCACAGCCAACAACTCAGTGACGTACGATAAAAAAGGTTACCTGTTTACAATAGTTCCAACGTGTGATCATGGAGCACAGAGGGTATATGTCGCAGCCAGAGCAGGTCGGAAATTACATAATGGATTATTCCGTCATATCCGTTTCTTGCGTGCCGATTGTGTCGTTACTTGGAACTTAGGTGTACAGGTTTATTATTTGACCGCGCAGCCTTCGCGCAACTCGTCGGCTCTTCAAGCTTGAAAAGGCGGAGTCATTTCCGGCTTCCATCTCCTACCGTTCTGCCGGGGCCTCATGAAAGAAAGTCACGCATCCAACCACTCCGCATCCAGAGACCCGACACTGGAACGGTTTGTCATCGCTGCTCTTTGCGCGTACGTGACTAGAAACGGAGGTCGGTGGCGTCTTTAATCTTCGGTGTTTATCGAGTTCCACTTTTAGCAGTGTTTGCCTTCCCCCACCCGCTCCCGTAGTATATCCACCCATCTCCGGGCGAGACTGGGCCATGCCGCTGACTTCGAGGAGACCGTGACAGACATCCCGAGCGAGGTCGTCCCTGCCGTACGAAGTTCTGCGTCTCCGAACAGGGAGCGCCTTGGCCATTGGATCGATGAAGAGTCGCTGATAAATACGCCCTGCACTCGAGAGGGGAGTGTGTCCGGTCGGCCGTAAGAGCGCCCGAGCGTGCGCTCTTTCCCGCTCCGAGGTTCGGAAACCAATCGCCAGAGGGTGGCCGTGTTGACCTGTGCTACTCTGCAGCGTGCCACAGAAGAGTTTATAAATGTTCCCCTGGAGCGGAGTTGACATGTTTGTTGTGAAGCTGGGTACAGCACGTTTTTCGCGTGGCAGTCGAAGACGCACCGGCTAGCAATGCGCAGTATATCATCCGTTGCCATACCATTCTTCACGAAACTGCCGGAAACGGTGAATGAGAACCTCGCAAAAAAAAAAATGAAAATTTCACATGTACAAAAAGTTCAAAAGGCATGTTGTGCGCTCCGTCTATGACAAACGCAAACATTCGATTCTCCACCTGTCCTTAAGGAATCTAACCAAATAAAACCCTCCGAACGACAACAAGGTTACTACTATTGCTCTCCTTGACTCATGGTAAGCTTGGCTTCTCGGTAACACGTTATGTCACACCATTTTCAGCACGGCCCAGGCACAGCTACAACTTGACTATTCAATACATAAAAAGTAGCTCACACAAATTCTCATTCTCTCCATGAATATCGTGCTCTGCGCACCATGCTCTACGCTCACGAGAGAAGGCGTGAGGCGATCAGCCGAGTTGGATGGTGGTTCCATGTTTGCTTTTTTCCCGCTACAGTTTGTAGCGCTGAAGCTCGTGTAATCTGAAGTTTCGGGGATGTCCGGAAGAGATGCGTAAAGAAGTTTTCACTCACATGTGCATGAGCTCTTCACGCCAACGTTGTGACAGCGTGGTAATCGAGCGAGTCCTGTTACGCGCCAGAGGCGAACGCCTCAGACGCGTAATCAAATCCTGGAGGCAGTGCAAAACCAAGATAGGTGCAGAAAGCTCTCGGAGGGGAGCGCGGGAGGATCAATACATCGACTGAGAAGAAAAAAAAGCTGGCTTTCGTCTTCGAGTCTTTTTTTTTTTTTTGCTTTATTGCCTGTTAGCTTACGTCTTCGAGTCATTTTAGCGAATGCATGAGGGACCCTGTGAGTTTTGGTTCATCTGTGCGCGGGCGACATCATGGTAATTAATTTAATTAGTAAGCAATTCTTTCTGCCGTTCATATGACCAATAAAACTTCGAACCTAACTTCGCGCAGTTCCCTCATACATTGCCGCCGCTCTCAGCGCTTCCTCTTTCAGACGAAAGTGAGACTAATTTTATTTCGAGGGATATCGGCTATACCTTATTCCAGCAGAGCCGAGACTGAGTTGAGCAATATTTTAACATTTCTATGGAGCGCTAACAGTCAAAATGCATTATTCAGGTAGGTTACGCTCACTGATGTGTCGGCACTGGTGTTTGTGCACTAAATAAAATAGTGAACTGAAACTTTGACGTTTACTATCTACTCGATTATTCAACCAATTACGGCGAAAATAACGAAGCAGTAGTTTAATGGGAACACCTTATCACTCGACCTCGTTTGTTCCTCTCTCGCTCTCTTTCAATGCTTCTTCATTTCAAAGAATTAGATGTAAGCTTTTTTTTCTGTTGATGTAAGCGTGAACCGGTTCTATTGGCAGATAAAGAAGATACGATATGTATGTTAACCAAGGATAGGGCAGGTTGCCTAGCCTAACTGGGGTTTGGGAAAGAGAGAATAAAATATGGAAAACACAAATTGCGGCCCCATTGCATTGCATTGCGCCAACAGTTTTCGGATTAGACAGCGAACGTTGCCTATAAAAGACGGGGCGCATGCTTTTGTGGCGATATCGTTCAGTGGCTAGAGAGATTGAAGGTATTAGACATTTCTACCATCAGGTGATGTCTGGCTGCATATGTAGACAGACCTATGTGGGGTGGGGGAACTGCTATTATTGCGATAGCAATCATACGGACAGTCTCAGCTGGTTTTCGCCGTCGCCGCCGTCATGCTGCGTATATATATATATACATATATAAGTCCCAAAGAAAAATAATTCCGAAAAAAGCTTCCGAAGCGCGGAATCGAACCAGCGACTTCTCGATCCGCAGCGCGTGGCTCTAACCACCATGCCACAAAGCGCTTTTTTTTCTTTATTGAACTATGCCACAAAGCGCAGGTCGTCCAGGTGGCTAACGGCGAGCGTTAAATACACACCCTTTACCGCTGTACTCAGAGACGGCAAGCGCTTATAAGCGTTTCTTCATTGCCAGCGAGATGGCGCGAGGAGCGCAACGGGCGCACTTAAAGGCGTCGGCCAGCTCGCCCCGCTCCTGCGAACGCCGTTTCCCTTCGCCCTGCAGGGCGTGGTCGCATTCGTGTGCTTATACGAGGAAAGGGGGCGGGCCGGGGGGGGGGTGAAGCGGGGGGTTGTCTTTCATGTGCTTTCCCCCGCAATGTCCGCGCTGAAGTCACAGAGCGTACGAAGGCCACTTCTCTCGCTCAGTGGCCGCGCTTGCGAAAGGAGCGCGCTGTTCAAACAGAAATAAGTAACAAGTGTGACACTTCGCGCTCGTCCTGTGTGTACCTGTTCGTTCGTTTCATGCGTCCTGCTTTATGTTTGAGCAGTGCGCTTCAAGTGTCGAGCTGTGACGTATGATAGTTCGCGCTCGTCCGTGTTCTTTTCGTGCGTCCTTTGCGCTTGAGCGACGGGCTGGAAATTTCGAACAGGTTTCCGTTCTTCGCGTTACATTCCAATTTGTTGCTATCTCATTCATTGCTTCGCCGTTGCGGCGAAACTGTGACTTTTTTTGCCGTTGCCGCAAAAGTGGGCTAATCCTACCGATAAAATTTCATTTGGGCCTAGTTGGTACATATTCCTGGCTAGTTAGTAAGGCTGCCTTGGGCGTATGTATACATTTGACATTCAAAGAATTGTGTGCAGTGTATTTTCTATGTTGCGTGTCTTGTGTGCTTGCGCTGCTACTTTTACCTCAGTAATCCTACCGAGTAGAGGCACCACACTACAAGAACAGAGAAATGAAAAAGCACTTGAATAGGGAATCTCACTGAATACAAAGCTTCGACAAGTGAACTTATCTTCGTCAAGGCACCAGCGGCCTTCCTTAGCAGCCTCTATGCGTGCGCTTTGCACACTCTCCTCCAGAGATTAGACAGAGTTTACAGGGGTTTCTTTTCAAGGATCACACTCTTTAAAAATATATTTGCTGCACTCAGTATATTTACATATATGGGGTGTCGTTTCAACGTGTAGTCGTGCAGAGAACAGAGTTTAGCAAACGCCATACCTATGAAGGTAGTTTAAATGGAACGGCATATACTCTGAATTGAGGGTTCGCGTTTATCAGGCTCTCATGGAGAGAGAAACTCCTGGCGACCTGGCGAGACTTCACGAGAGTCTCTGTAGAGGTTCCCAAAGAACACTTCACGTTAAAACTATATAAGCGTCATTATAGTTGGAGACCAATTCTGATGGCAGCTAGTTTGGCTCGAGCATTACGCGCCGCTGCTCGACAAGTGCTTTATCTGCATGCGGAAGCGGCACTGCCACTCCGGACTGTCTCGTCACAACCTCTACACGGAGACGCCTCCGCAGCGAATCAGTCATGAACCGATCGGTGGCCGTCCGAGAGCGGAAATTAAAACTGCGGCCCGCTACTCGGAACCGCTGCTCCGGACCACTGGTTGGGTGAGGACCTAGCGGGGTTCACGCTGTTCTCCCGACAAGGGTCGAGACATCACAGGCGAGAACCGGTCGCTTCTCGTAAGAAGGGAAGGAGAAAGGGAGGAACGAGATGGATCTGTACGGATTCGCAGTTCCGGAGCAAAAATAAATAGGCACTGAAAGGAAAAGCCTCAGCAGCTAACTCGTCATGTTTAAAAACATGCAGCGCGCACGCGCGACAAACCAAGACTGTCCATGGAAAGGGCTTCATCGTAGTTGTGCATACATATTCAGCATGTATGTATGTATGTATGTATGTATGTATGTATGTATGTATGTATGTATGTATGTATGTATGTATGTATGTATGTATGTATGTATGTATGTATGTATGTATGTATGTATGTATGTATGTATGTATGTATGTATGTATGTATGTATGTATGTATTTACGTATGTATAACTAGGCCGATAACGAAGAAGGCAGCGACCGGACAACGATGGCGCCACATGGATATTTAAGATTTCATTTTTGTGCATGTTGAGGAACTCCGCGTGGTCGAAATTAATCATCAGCTCCCACTGACGGGAATCAATAATAAACCGGGCAGTTCCGCTACACATACTCTACAATTTGACCTCTGCGCGATGTTGCCTGCAAGGACTGAAAGGAAGACTTGTCATGTCGCCGGCTATGGCGGTCTGCCCTGCTGGGCTCGATTTCGCTGGTTCGACTCAGCCACCCTGACAGCGTTCCAACGCAAATCAAGCTCAACTCTCATTTGGTTGGTAACAACTTTATTGATGGTCCGGCAGAGCTTTCGCCGACTGTTCTTTAGGTCTCCCACGTGGGGACGTCGAGGCCTTGCCTCACCGCCGCCTCGCGGGCCTGCTGGACAGCCCAAAGTTGGTCGCCGAGGCTGGGGCTGCGCAAGGCAGCGGCCCACCGCGGCGGAAGGGTTCCGGAGTTAGCACCTTCCGGATTTTTGTCACAGTCCCAGAGCATGTGATTTAATGTGGCGACCTCAATGTGGCAGACCTTGCATATATTTGTCGGATATGTACTCGGGTAGAGCCTGTTACACTGCGCGGGGTTGGGGTACGTGTACGTCTGCAGTTGTCTGAGGGCCGCCGCCTGCGTCCTGTTCAGCTTGTCGCTGGGCGGAGGAAAGGTTCGGCGGGCCAGGCAGAAGGCCTTGGTAATTTCATTATAGCTGGTCAAGCGGTCTTTGGTGTTGCCCCATAGACGACGGTCGCCGGTGCGGTTTGTGAGCTCGCGCGCCTTGGCGTGTGCCGTCTCGTTTAGGTTGCGTTGAGTCTCTGATACCTCTCCCATGTGAGCCGGAAACCAGATGAGCCTGGTTTGACATTCTACCGCTCGATGGACTTGGCTATTGCGTAGGATTCGGGCCGCTCGTCGCGAGATCCATCCTTTGGCGAAGTTTCTGATTGCTTGTCTCGAGTCGCAGATGACCGTCGTGCACGTCGTATCCGTGAGTGCGAGCGCCACCGCCACTTCCTCCGCTTCTTGTGCGTGCTCGCACGGTATACTTGCCGATATTCTCGTTTGGCCTTTCCAATCGACGACCGCGGCCTGTGCATGTCAATAAAGTTGAGGGGAAAAAAAAAGAATGTCGTGTTGTGTAGCGATTGATGTATTTCTGAATCCTGCGCTAAACGCAGCTCCACTAATGTGAAACCTGAGGAAGTGATCCGAGGTAAAAGGCGCAAAGACGACGACGGGACCTGTGTGTGTGGGTCTCTGTCTTGTCCGTCGTCGTCTTCACGCCTTTAACTCAGATCATGCAATACCAGCACGCCGACTTTTCCGCCCTAACTGAGGAAGTGCGTAGCACGGGCACCCAGCGATTTCCGTTCGCAGAGTTCCCACTGCTCCGTTTACCAAACCGTCGATGGCGTCAATGTTTCAGGCAAACATGTAGGTATTCCCTGACACGAGCAGAATCTTGTTAGGGAGATTCGCAAACTCGGTGTGCCACATGCGCGCTACTTTTTCCCGCACTTTGTCGGGTTCCTGCTTGTTGCGGCAGTTGAGATACGTGTCGTCTGCAGCGAGTCCCGTCAAGTTGCTTTCCTTTCGGATGTGGCGCCGGAAAAGCTCCGGTGGGAAGAGCAATCGTGAGCGTGGCGAGGCGGTTGCGGGCTCTCTTGCACGGCGCGGAAGTCAGCCGCATGTTCCCGAAGCGTTTTTGGCAATTTTAAGTTAATTAATGCGATTACTTCTAGGATATTTCTGTTGGTTACTTTAGTTTAGGCCTCCCACGTTTACTTTAACGGGATTTATAGCATTGGTAGCTTTGTTTTAGGCCTGTATTGACCACTTGACTTTAAGCGTGATCACGACGCATGAGATCTATGGTTGGACAACAAGCCGGACCTCTAAAGTGCTACGCACCACCAAAGTCGTCAAGCGCTCTCCAGTCTACGCCCCTGTCTTTTTCCCGGCGTTACTTCAAAACGTGAGTTCTCACGAATTATTGACGAAGAAACAAGGGCGTTGTGTGAATGACTGCATGCATGAAAACCCAGATAAGGGTATGCAGGATGTAGGCACCTGGAGTTGCTACGCGTTGAAGGTGAATGGATATCTACCATGGCTGGACGACGGCTCGCTGTTTCCGAATGACCGACTGTTTCGCAGTGACAGCAGGAGTCATCGTAGGATTTCTTCTACGCCAACCTGACGTGATGATGATTCGTGTGATGGTTATGGGTGCGAGACTCCCCTGAAATTGCCTAAAGTACCGTTACCAGCCATTTTTGCAATGATCAAAAACGTATTTCATATGATCTTCATTTTACATTTCCTGAGTTAGCGTACTGCACGAAAGAAGAGAAAGTTAAACATGCCGGTGCATCGCATATAGAGGAACCCGTATCGAAAGTACACCTAGCAGAGGTAAATACACAGGGAAAGAAAGAAAACAGAAGGAAAAGAAAACGACGCGAAGGGAAATGTTCTCCAAGTTCCGCAAAATGATGTATGGAAGGACAGATACGAACGGATGCGAGATGGAGCGTGCATGCACACACCGGAAGGGAGAGGGAGAAATAAAAGAAAACATTTAAGAAAAAAAATTTCCTTCAATTGAATTGTCGCCACGGAAACCGTAGTGCGACGGCGACGTTTAGTACCATCTCTTTTTTTGTCGTTGTTCTTTTTATTACAGCATAGTAAGAAAAAGACGTTATATAATTTAAAATAAACTGCACAGCTTAGTGGAGTTTCTTTCTTGTTTTTTTTTTTTGACGCTTGAGACGAAGTAACAATTAGACAGTAATACGCGGACAGGCAGTATTGGTTAACGTGAAAAGCTACTTTCTTGAGTGGTTATTTTTCTACACTATAAGCAGGTCTTATAATCATAACGTTAACAAACACGGTTTTCAGTAAAGTGCACCTGGTGATGGAACGTTATTTTTACTTTTCTTTTTCTTCCCATTTTATAGACAGTTTCTGAAAAAAGTTTTGCAAATATATCAGGCCTCGCTGCACTTTCTGTCTACTCCAACCACCGTGCGCCTCTCAAAGAGATAAACAACAAGTATCGACTCATGGCCGGTGGTCACTGCGCAGCACACCTAGTGCCGTGCACGACTGTTCTCAAAATACGATATTTCAAAACAGAAATCCTTTTGTGTGCGATAGAGTACAAAGAATGTTTTCATAATTTTATGACAAAAGATTGTGGCCTAGCTGGGGCCACATGCACGGTGTACGTGCGACTTGCCCTGTCAAGCCAATCAGAACCTGCAACCGCTGACGTCACTGCCAATAAACAAACGTCATTGCTATGCTCAAAATTACCGTTGTGTGTCGCTGTAGTCCAAGCGTTTCTCCGTTCAAATAAGACTATGAAAACTTTGTTTTAGGGCGTTCCTGCTTGCGCTACGATATCGCCGTCTTCCATAGTATCAGAAGAAGCGATGAGAACGATATACTCAATCTGTAAAAAAAATAAGGCAGTAGTTTGTAGAAGACAGAAGCTTGTGATGAAACATTCGTCAAACGAGGGTGTGCTGTCCGCTTGTCGAAACGTCGGCTCCAGCACAGCCACTGTTTACGCATTTTTCATCACATGCTTAATTTGTGCCGCAGGGCCCCTTTCATGGCACCATGTAAGTGCTGGATATATTCTAGTATTGTTTCTTCACACGTTCCACAATTAGAATTCAAGTGAGACGCCTGAAAAGCTCGTACAGCCAATGGCCCACTTAGGAACTAATTTATGTGCAGCGCGAAAATGTCACCTTTCACTTCTCCGCGTTTTGTTACTCCTAGTCTGTGCAACGTTGAGATTATGGCTATTCGCGGCGAGATCGACCTATAGGGGGCAGCACCGTCACCCTGCTAGTGTGGATACTGGTTTCGTGTGGTGTGTGTAGAAGTGCACGGGGCTTCTGTTTTCACATCGTGATTTTGTGTTCCGTACCCGCAGAAAACTCTTCGTTATCGATGGTGAGGTTTTGTTCGGTGCCACAGTGCCGCACATACTACACAGAGCGAGGGATAAGCTTCCATTTCTATCCCACCGACGCGGAACGTCGCCGATTGTGGCTCGTTAGGCTTCGTAACGGCAAGACGTCTTCCAACTACGCGATGGTGTGCAGCAAGCACTTCGACTACGAAGCATTCTAGCGTTCGCGAACGAGAACGGATGGTGAGTAGTCAGCGATAACTTCGCTAATGTGTGCATTTATATGCTTGTTGCTGCTGTGCACTACGAGCGCGAAGACGTTTGTAGTAAGCGAACGCTCGGGGAAGCTTCCATGTGCTTTGTTTTTCCTACATTTCCGCAGGAAAATTAAGCGAGAATCAGTCGAGAAAGAAGAAAATTATTTCATGGAATTTATTCTGTGTCGTTCATGTACCGTCTGCCCTGTGAATGCAAAGTTTGTTCGCGCTTGGCTATGAGTGTTTAAACGAGAGTACCCGAGCCCTTTGTAGTTCGCGCATGTTCCATTGTGTTTACACGGCCTGCGAGAACAGTTCTCAGTGTTCCGCAGGGCAAGTACGTGCACCGAAACGCGGCAAGTGTGTATGCATGATCTGGTGCATAGTAAAGGGTATCGTTTTATGAGCCCTCATTCGCCACGTAAGCGATGAAAATGCGCGAGCGAGTTTATCGCCATTGCTTGTCTTGGTGAATATATTTTTCTCGCTCGCTCTCTTTTTTTAAGGGTTTTCGCGGAAGAGATTGAGGCCTGACGCACTTCCGACACCGAACTTGCCACAGCGCAAATTTGACAGGCATAAGGTATACCTCGCAAGTACACGGGTGTCTTTGTATACATTTAGCCACAAGTTATAATTGCGCAAGGCAACTCAGTTTTGCGATTTCCGTGTCATTCCATTTTCTGTTCTGTTTAGGGGACAATTTAAGTACCGAAGTGTCAGACGTGACTTGACAGACATATTTCTCTGCGGTGGGACCAGGAGCGTACACAACTAAAGCTCGTCGCGTAACCTATAAACGATAGCCCCGAAGTTATACACCTAACCACAACGCGCAAGTGCATGAGATCCATTTTTTTAACCACCGAGCCGCTAAAAGGCTATATTCACATGAGATTTAATACTTCTCATCTTTAGGGCAACGCCAAGTGCACTTTGCAATGCGCTTGAACCACAGAGCGGCACCTACACTGATATGACTCTTGTGAACGGACGGTACGACGACCACACACAGCACTCTCGACAAGTGCACTCACTGATCCTATTACAGTACATATACAGCCCATCAAGGCCAAATGCTTCTTTACATCGTGTTAGGCATACGTACGAGCGGTGAGAGTTGCACGAACGCAACGGAACAAACCGACTTTTGAGGCCCTGCATGACGTACGCGCACATCCAAATACAACGTGGCTAGCAGACGACGCATGGAGCAATCCACACTAGGCGCGCTTCAGCCAGTAGCCGCCAGGCGGCGACTCCGCTCGATCTCGCGGCCAATAGCCTGTAGCGTAAATACAGCATAAACTAACATGTGAGAGAGCGTCGACGCCCGCGTTCGTTAACAGTTAGAGTGCGGATGTTACTCTTCTCGTTCTTTTTTGGTTTGCACGTTACTACGCACAAGTGTTTGCCGTTGGCCGCTATGTCGGTCATCTTTAAAAAATTAGCTTGAAGCGCACCGAAAAACGTGGAGAGTAGAAGTGGACAGGACAGCGCTTACTGCTGCAAGATGGCTGCATAGCGGCCATCTTGCTGCTTGGTTGGTACTCACTGTAAAGCCCCAACCGCATGCACGCGATTTTCGAGCGACGGCGACGAGCGACAGCGACAAACGGGCTCCGTCGCGATGTCGCGTTGCGACGGGAGCACCCACATGTTCGCGACAAAGTGTCATGGTTGCTAGATTTAAAACTATTGCGTGCACGCAGGTAAATTGCAAAAAAGAATTACAGAGTAGATGAATGGCAGCATGTCAAATTTATTATTTACTTGTGTGAGATAAGGAAGTCACAGCAGCATTACGGGATTTTCTTTTTTTTTGCAATGTTTTGTTTAACTGCGACAGTAGTAGCTGCCGTGACCTCGAGTGAGCGCACGGAAGCGGACGGAAGCGCACGCTATCTATCTACTACGCATCTACGACGCTACGACGCACTTTAAACTGACATTGCAGCAAGCTACCATCATTGCAGCAAGCTACCACCGAAACATCAAAACGAGCCGTCGATCAAAATCAACGACAAAATACGGCCGCTGCCTCGCTCTCCACGTGAGATGGGGTTGCAAAGAAGGTAGGCTATAACTTGCATTCATTGAAGTACGCGCCGATTGGAAGCATCAAGAGCAAATTGCAACCGAAGCGAGGATCGGTGATGCTGCCATGTTGCCGGAAATCGTCACGCCCACTTCCGGGCGACATGCGATTTTTTCTAGTTTTCCAGAAAGCTGCGACGCGACAAGCGACGGCGATGGATGGCCCTCCGCGACAGCAAATCATGTCGCTCGTCGCTGTCGCTCGTCGCTGTCGCCCGAAAATCGCGTGCATGCGGTTGGGGCTTAACAGCGAAGCGGTTCTTGATCGAGCCTTTCATGTCTGGTATCCGTGGTAACGCTTGTGGCCATCGTAAACGAGTATGCACCACATACAATTGGTAAATCCCACTACTCACCACTGGTCCACTACAATAGAAGGCAACAGTAAGCCCAACGAACGAGTGTGTGCCGCAAAATCTGTGCGGCCTATCAGAAAACCAACATCATCATAAACGCGCATGTGCCACAAAAATTGGGTAAATCTCACTACACAGAACTTCCAATAAAATGAAAGAAGGTCATAGTTAGCCCAACAAATGGCGTGCGCGTTACCACAGTCAAACCACTGTCACGTGATACTTTGTGGTTATAAAAGTTGATGGCTGTACGAACACCTCAAAGCTTAACAAAGAGTATTTAATAAAGAGCAGTGACACAACATATGCGAGCATCTTAAGCGAAGGCTTCCTTGTAAACCTATGTATAACAGAGGTATGGTCAAGATACATTAAAACTGTACTACCACCTCAAAGCTTAACAATGATGTTTAATTAATAAGGAGCAGTGATACATCATGTCTGAAAGACTTGCAAAGCATATAAATGCGTTAGCCTAACGAAGGGAACGCCACCAGCTTTGCTGACTCGTCCAAGTCCGCGAAGCGGAGCTGGTTGAATTTGCTGTGCCTTCAGTATGAGCAGAAAAGTGAAAATGACGTCCCACTTCGGCCAATAACGGCGTGGGAGCTCGTAATCTTTTCACAGCTCGTAATCTAACCTGACATAGGCTGTGTCGTCGTAAGGCGCTAAAAGCTTCGAACGAAGAGTGCCACCCCTGGCGGTTGCTTCGTCCGAGGAAAGCCACGAAGGTGACGAGCGGAGGAACACAGTTAGCGATCGCCCTATTTTACAAAAAAAAACATGGCTGATCCCTCCGTCATAGGAATCGGTATAACACGAAAGTGAAACGTGTCTTCACAGAAGTAGTGCTTATGATATATGAGAGCTTGTACAATGTCTATTCGTGTTTGGCAGCTATAGCACCGTTTGACGTGGATGCACCCATGTTGACAGCATGTCTCTATCGCGAAGACTAACGCCCATGATCATGATTAAACCGTTGAGGTAGCTGACGGTGTGAACATATATTTGGACACAGCGAACCGTGAATTGCGCGTAAGGATGTTATCACAAGTTCATAACCAACATTGGTACCCGGTATGCACTTCTTCAAAGCGTCGTCAATTAAGGAGAGAAACGGCACGGTGTGCGCTTTCTAGTAATGGGTAGCCGACGCCTGTGCTCATGCATACATAACACACACTGCACTTCAGCAACGCGGGAGGTAGAGGTTCGTAGCCTGAGCCGCAACGCGTGCGTGCCGCTGGCCTCTGTCTCGCAGGCGCTGCTCTCGCTCCACCAAGGCACGACATTCGCCCGTCGAAATCGCGTCCTTTCTGCAACGCATATTGCAGCAGTTTTGTTAGTCGGTGCTCTCGCAATTGAAGCAGTCGGCGGCAGAGAAATCCCGTTCGTGCACGTGGAAGCTGCACTACTCCGATGAGCCGACGCACGCTAACACGAATCCAAAGGCAAAGAACGTAACTGCGTCAAGAGTGCCTCGGCGACGCCAGCGCGGCCAGTCTACCTCTCTGGTATAGAGACGCTTTAACCATGACCTCCGATATCACGTGCAATCTCGGAGTAAGCGCTAGTAAGTGTCGATCGTGAAGCATTACTTCTTTTCACCTCTCACAGACGGCGGCACCGCCCCGCTCCGCCCGCCGCGAAAGAGAAGGTGTGAAACATATAAGGCGCGTTCGCGCCGTGCCTAGCATCTCCCGAGTTGGCTTAGTCGGTAGAGCGTCGGGCGCCTGCCGTCGCGGCCGCAGCGTCGTGGGTTCGATTCCCAGTGGGGTATCTTTTTCTTGGTTTTTTTCTTTCTCACCCGTTGGCGTCCATTTTATCAACGTCATATCCGTGACGGATGTACTTGGTGGACCCCGGCATAAAACACTTTCGTGTTAAAAGTTTAAAGGGCTTATAGTTCGTAAGCGTTGTTTTTAGCTCCAACCAAGTTCGTGGGTGTTGCACGGAAATACCGTTGTATAGATAACGAGCTTATGGATAGAGTCGAGCGTAATTTTTACGCTTCTCCAGAAACACGTCGAAAATGCCGGGTCCGGGAGCAAACGGGCACGGAGAAGTCCTGACAACTTCGTCGAGTTCCCCGCGTGAAATTCCGATCGACGCCATTGCCCGCGGGAGCGACACGCGCTCTTAAAAAAGTGCGCGCAATCACGTCTCGGAGCGTCGAGTTTATGACGCATTCGCAGGCGTCCAGTTTAAGACCCGCAGGCGGTGTGGCGCGGACCAGCCAGCGTTGGTCGCGCCCGTTGCTGCAGGCGCGTAAATTACAACGGCGCACGGCAGCACTTTATTAGCTGGTGGCCCCCTTCACTCGGTGTCAAGCGCAGTCCCCAAGTTTTTCTTGCTCTCAACTCCCCCTAACTTTCTCTTTTTCATTTCTTTTTTTCATCAGCAAAGTGAGCATTTATTCGTATTCGCGTTTATCGTTATTGGGAGCCGCTCGCGCGCACTTGGTCACAGCCGCTACCTTTTTGAGAGGCACTTAAGGCACACTTGTCGCGCGTTGCTCTGCGTTTTTCTTGTTTGTTTTTTTGGTGTGTGCATTCTGTTATCGCTAGCCTCGAGTTAACTCCTCGCTACTTCACGCCAAGAAACGACCGTCTCTGAACCAGGGGAGCGGAGAAACGGTTCTGGAAAGCTGTTCCCTTGAATATTCACCGTTTCTGTAGTTCTTGTCTTTCATTGTTACGTGCCTGTTTGTTTCTTTATTGATTTACGATTTGAGCCTTGCACTTACTTGCTGTGGAATGGCTAGGCGGTGAACGGGGTTCGAGAGATGCGAGAAACACCAGTATGCGTACACTATACTCGAATGCGGCGCGTGTGGCGAAGGCGTCGTTACAGCGCGAGCCCCTTGCGCCAACGTTGCGAGGCATCGTCGTCCGCGAGGCATCGAGGAGGCGCCGTGGCAAAGGAGAAACTGGCGCGTTATTAAAACTCGCCGGAGCGTTTCGCGGCTCTGCGGCGGCCAAGAATAATGAATAATGCGCGCTTCTCTGTACCTCATTTGAAAAACGGCGGCTCTTTTCGTTCCTTTATCTTTTAACGCTATAGCGTTAGAGAGCTCGTGTCGCAGAAATTCCGGTGTCGGTGTCGGCGACGGGCGACGGTGACGTCGTCGTTGGTTGTGAACGAAAAATCGTCCGTGACCGGAAAATCGAGAAAGAAGCAAATAAAATAAACAATAAAAATCTCCGGTCCCATTGAGGATCGAACTCGGGCCGTTCGCGTGGCAAGCAGGTGTCCTACCACGATGCCACGATATTCCTTGCACCTGTTTCGAAAAAAAAAAAAAAACACTACACAAATGCCATATAGTGGAAGGAGTCTCCTTAACGCATTTTATTCGGCAGGTGCCACGACGAAAACGAGCCCATTCGGCGATCTGTAGGCGCATTGGCGAGGCCATCAAACTACGTCGAAAAAGGCCGGGATAGTGCAGCCATCGCCGCTAAAAACACACACGAACTTTCAGACAGCTCTAAAAATAGACAACTATGTCCATCTAGAGGAAACCATATCGAGCCAACGCCGGCTTTCTAGAGGAGGCGTTGATCAAGCAAACAGCAAACGCTAGATAATGTGCTGCCATCTGTGAGGCATTGTGAGGAATATGTCTCGACTCTTCATGGCCTCCGAAATGGCGGGCGCGAGCGGTTAAACTGCCAATTAGTTCAAAACTAACATTAGGATAATTAGAGTCTCCGGGGCGTCAGCGGATGCGTCGAGGCGAGAAAAGAATAACGACCGTGTCGCACCCGCCCTCGACGTCGCCTATAACGTGTACATCGAGGTTTCGGTTTTTACCTTTCATCGAAGTTTTTTTTTTCGCTTTTGTTTTTGTTTTGCTATTTACACGATGTCGGGTCTTTTTGTCCCCGAAAATGTCGGTCTCGCGATTCTGCAATAGCCTCGGAACTAGTGCACAAAGGCAGAGGGGGGAAGATTTAAGGACAGTGTGAGTTGCCGTCTGGGTGGATGAGAAATGCGCGTTCGTTGTGTGCCCTGTAGGCGATAGCTGTGGGGTGAGGACCGTGAGGCGTAGGTGCAGGAGGCGTGCACACACGCGGTTTGGCGGGCGCACGTTCTGCTAACCCAGCGCCAATGAGTTATACATGCCTAATGCCGCGCCCGGAGTACGTCCCACACAGGTCAGGAACCGAGGGCCCCACGAAGCGTGCCAACCTTGTTCGTGCGTGCTTGCGGTTCTGCACACGTGACGCATATATGCGATATGGATACAAGTAAGCGGCCCTTGTCGCTGCCTCTCGGAGAGCAGTTTCGACTCATCAGGCGAGGCGTTGCGAAAGCTCGTGCGACATGCAACATTGTCGCTGGAATGAGACTATCGTCATCCTCTCTAGTTGGGCCGTGCGTGCGTGCGTGGGTGCGTGAGTGGGCGGGTAGATAGAGCTCCCGTCTCTTTGCCGTCAGGTTGCCGCACTGCCTCCTAGCAAGCCGTGGCAGTTGGTTGCTGCTTTTGCCACAGCGGTCGCTTCATTCTTCTCGGTCATAGTAAAGAGGGGGGCGGGGGGGGAGGAGTAGGCGGCATACCACTGGCGCAAATCGACTTCTGGCGCGGTGATGTCCGTGCTCGCAGAAGGTCACGTCCACGGGCGCTGTCCGCACCCCGTACTTGTAGCGCATGCGTGTACGACGCCGTACACAGCCAAGACGGGAGATAAGAAAGGCCGAAATGGCGGCCTGCTTACGGCCATGCGTTGGCTGGTCCAGTGGTGCAACCTGCTCCCCGACCCCGACGGGGCAAACAGTTGGCGCTTGGGTCATTTTATTAATGCACTTAATAAGGCGTGAGAGTCATCTACGATTAAACGAGCTCCGCAAGAGGCCATGGCGCTCCCGGGAATTCTCGTTGCGGCATCGGAAACACTCCTGTAGTTGTTCATTCGCGGGAGCATCGTCATTAAACACTCGTCGCATAAGAAAGGGCGTTGTTTCTTTATACTCTTTCTTTCGTTACCCTATTTTTCTTCTGAACCCGTTATTTGTACTGCCGAGCTTGTCCTACCTGTATTGGTATGAAAACAGAACAAAAAAGAAAAATCATTTACGGTGTGTAACTATTCGCTAGTAGTAGAGGCCACTTCGTCGTTTTGCGCAATGACAAACGCATTTTTCATTAGCTATACACTTTATAACTGTTGTCCGTAGGTCAGGTTGCCTTTACATCTAAATTGCTTACCTCACGTTCTCTGGAATCAATCAATCAATCATTTTACGTGACCATGAACAACCGTAAAGCATTCCTGCTGGCGAATCGCAAAAACACTACTACGTCACTACTACTACTACTGCTACTGCTACTTGTAATAATTACAGTAATAGTTTAAGATAATGATCAGCAACAGCTAAGAACTTCTTTATTATGCCTTTAAAAGTAAGGCTCAACGCAGTGAATAGAAAAATAAATGTGGTGCACAAAACAATGTGTGATAGATTAACAGGAACAAAGTAACCGAGAAGGTTGGCGTAAAAATATGTCATGCAGCACCGCTATTCGCATTTGTAGAGAGCAAAGAAGCAGCGCGTCTTACTTCTAGCGCGCAGCTGTCATACACTGTGGACAAAGCAGCAATTTTGTATTGCCTGGTGGAAATCGATCAACGTTGTCGCAAACTAGTCATAACTTTCACTCAGTTGGCTCGAAACTTCGGCTCTCGGGAAAACGAATGCCGTGGATAGGAGCACGCGTTGCACGGAGTGAAGTCGCACGCGTGTTCAAGCGTGCGTTAGTAATCACGCTCAAATTTCCGTCATACGCTGAGCGAAGAAGAAATGAAACAAGCATATTCTAACAAAGTCACCTAATCTATATGCATAAAGCTATTCTGCTAGCTTCTCCAATAAGCGCAGGCGCATTCGTCATCCCGACCACAAGGCTGTTCATAAGCCTTCCATTTCCCGTTCTCTGCAAAGACGATAAAAACCGAATGCGCGTTTTGCGGGATTGCTCCTCCTTCTCTTTTCGTGTGGCTCACTCTCTGCTTTGACAGATGCGTGTTTGCCGTTGGCTTTTGAAAACGCCTTGTCGGTGCTTCCACCGTCCCCGTCCTCTCCATCCTTCCCGTCCATTTTCGAAATACCGGTTTGGTGAAAAGCGGGCGCGCGTAAAAGCGAATCCGCTGCTCCTCCTTTTCTTATTTATTCTCTCTAAACATTCGCAAACGCCGCTCCTCCGCACACGCGGCTTGCGGATGCTGCTCGGTCGCGAACGACGCTCCAAGCTCGGCTGGTTGGCGCACGCGCATACGCCTGCGCTGAGACGAAGAAACAAAAAAAGAAAAGAAGGAAAGAAATGAGTGCTTCCTTCCAAACTGGGAGCCCGATTGACGTGTATGCCGATGCGCTCATTCGTATAGGGAGTCATTTCTGTTGCGAATGTAACTCGACCGCGCCCTCCGCATTCGTCGGCGGTAAAATGTCAGAGCAGAGTGCACAGCGGCGTTTTATATGTTGACAACCGAAGAAAATTGGAACCTAACGCGCCGAGGTAGGTTAGCAGCTCGGGTGTCGCAATGCTACACTCAATGATGCGTGTTCGATTCTAGGCCACAACGACCGCATTTGGGCGCTTTTTTATTATTAGACACGTTGTTTTTATTGGCGTTCAGACTGTGCGAATGCTAGTAGTGTTTTGAGAAGTAAATAACCCACAAAAGGGCCTTGCCATTTGCTGGGAAAAATTAGGTTATGTTAGCCTATGTTAGGTTAGCCCAGGCTGTGCTATGTTATGCGATATCTCACCACACGACTATTGCTCTCACTATGAAGAACAACACGTGCGTAATCGGAACCCCTCTATGTCCTCTGCATCTGTTACTTAAAAATTTTCATTTATAAAAGCGTTTATAAAAGAAAACTATATATGAACATCATGCATTGGGAGGAGTCTCCCTAACGCATGTAACGCACGCGTGGCAGAAGGGCAGAATCGCGCCAGGCGTCAGAACAAGTGAATTGCGCAACAAGACATATTTGACCATCATCAGCAGGAAAAGCATCAACAAAGTGAGCAGCTGCGTAGGTTCGCGCGTTGCCCCTACGGACGCGTAGTGGGCCCTTCGCTGATGCGCAGAAGGAATATTGATGGTGCGGTGGGCACTGCGCAACTGTACTTGCAGTAGGCATACTATAGGGCAGTTTTAAACGACCTACGTTAAGCGCACAGACGTTCTTTTCCTTGCGGCACGGTTGAGGTGTCCACCGAGAACCGAAGCCAGACTATAGCGATTTCGAAGGCGATGCGCACGGGGCCCGATTACGCTATCGCATTCTGCTCTTGAAGGCGAAGCTCAAGCGTCGTCCAAGTTTTTTTTTAATCTGTACCCGCTGTGCTGGCTTAGTGACCACGGTGTTACGCTGCCAAATGCAAAGTCGCAGGTTCGGTTTCCGGCGACGGCGACCGAACTTCAATGGGGACGAAACTTGAAAACGCTAGCTCAACGTCCTCGTGAAAAAAAAAAGAAGAAAAGAAAGGGGAAAGAAAGGAGAAAACGTCGTTGGTTAAAGTCAGCAGCTACGGCGTAATTAACAATCGTAATGCGTTAATGGGAAGTAACAGCCCAGAATTTGATTTTTATATTTTCAGGCCATGATAATGGCCTGAAAATACGGTCTGTGCATGCAATTTCGTGGTATTGTGGCCCCATTCTTCCTCCTCCAAAACGTTTTTGTGAATGCGTACGCTTCTTGGTAAAATTAGAACGAGATGAAAGCAGAAGACCAGCCGCATTCTATCTACTGTTTCCATTCTAATTTCATTCATTCATTTATTCATTCATTCATTTTCTTCCACTAAGAATACAAATAAAATACGCATACATGGTAGAGCACACGAACACGCGGAAAACTAGACAGGGCAGTGTGCTGACCCAACTAAGTGCTGACGTTCAACTGATTAGCTTAGTTTAAAGTTGGCGTTATGTGGTGTTTTTCTATGCGCTGTAACAGTATAATGCACAATGTATGACCATTCAGCCCGTCAGAAAACGTTATTAAAAAATAAGTTAGTCCTGTGTGTCCATAAAGCACTGGTTGATTCTACATGCAGGTCACGGAACGGTGCGTCAACGTGCGCATTCGACTTTGTTCCCTCACAGGGATCCCTTGCGCATTAGCCTAAGACGACTCGAAGGCGAAAGCCATCTTGTTCTTCTTCTTCTCAGTCGATATAGCGATCCTGCACCGCCTGCGTCCGAAATCTTTGTGCACCTAAGGTGATTTCTCACTGCCTCCAGGATCGGAGGCATTGCAAGCTTTCTGCACCTCGCCCGGTTTTGCATTGCCTCCGCGATCGGCCCACCTTCGCAGAACCGACGATGTCATACGGTGACGGCATCATTAGACGTCACGGTCATGATGACTTCTCAAATTCAGGCGATCTGTGACGTCGTTATGTGATGATATCTTTTTTTTTTTTTTTTTGCCGACAACAACGGTCAATTTTCAGGTTCCGGCTTTAGGCTTAAAAATAAATTGCTTCTGTATGTCCATAAAGCCCTGGATGATTCTACATACAGTGCGTCAACGGGCATATTCGACATTATTTCCCCTGAGGAATTAATATCCACAAAAGAGCGTATACAGAAAGCGCGCGCGCCTTCCCACTTTTTTCCCGCGCTCTCTCGACCTGCGCGAATGCAGTTTCGTTCGATATAACCGGGGCCAGCGGGGGAAAAGGAAGAGATAAAATATATCTTTTCGCGGAGTCACTGCGACACAAGGTGGCGAGAACGTTCCTCCGCTCCGCGTACAATGTATCGATCCGATAAAGGAGACAAGGCCTCGTTTCACTATGTGGCACCAGATGGCGCTACTGACTTCCTTCATTCCGGGGCTCTTGCTGGAACCCGCCCAGGATTCAGGCCACTGAGACTGCCTAACCAGCGAGGGGGCGCCGAGGTTGCATCACGCCTCTGTGGACTCAAGAGTTTATGTTTTTAGGCATTATCTTGTCTGTTGTGTTGCGGTTTTGTGTATGTGCACGTTCTTTCGTGAGGACAATCATGAGTGTCTGGCGGCAGAAATTTTATCTGTTGGTATGAAGTGGGAGAGGAAACACGGTAACCACGCTGTTATGCATCTTTGAAATGGGCCGCGCAAAAACGTGGACACGAGAAAAAGTACAACACAGCATACACAGAGTGTCCTCATTCTTGCGCTGCCCATTTCGAAGACGCATAACCAATTCTAAGTCGCCCGTATGTCAATTCTTCTGTAACCACGCTCTGTTTTAAATATAATGTCAAATAAAGCAAGAACATTTTTCATTTGCTAGTTTTCCAATTTCAGTTTGATTGACGTTGGTCCCTTAACGAGGAAAAGAAGAAAGAAAAAGGTGGGGTAAGAGAAAATGAAAAGGAGACAACCTAACATCTATGGAGTCTCCCGACGCAGCGAATGAAGAGGATGTAAACTTTTCCTTTACATCTTAGCTCGGTCGTGCACTTCTATATCTGTTTGTCTTTTGCTTTGTCGCAGCTGTCCTTTATTATTTACATTTCTATGTCGTAAAGGCGTCATCGTTTGGGCGCACAAAGAAACGAGCGCAGCCGAGCGGTACGGAAGCGGAATGACGATGAAAGACCGCTCACGTGCGGTGCGTTCACCGGCGGGAGAAGGGTGGCGTGCACGCTGGCGCGCCCGCCGTTTCGTTAGCGCTGCTGGCGTTGACGTCACTGCCGCTCCGCCAATAGTGGCGAGGCTGGGTCCAACCACTTTTTTCTGCCGAGGGGAGAACGCCAGCGTGTGCGCCTTCACGAATTACTGTTTTATCGCGAGAACTGATAGCAGTTCTTATCAAATAACCTTCATGACTTCAGCAATGTAAGATTTATTGCTAAATATTGAAGATAGCACGTAATATTTGTGTTTGTAGCCGGACTCTCTGAAGGAGACACCCCCCGCAGGTCGAAGTCGGGAGTTCCCTGGCACCACAGTTGATATTGGAGCGATGGGCGCAGAAGCTGTGGATTACCGGCTCGGATACGGAATGGGGTTAGAGGGCTCGTGAGCGGGCGATCGAAGGCGGACGGCGTTCTTTTGTAGCAGCGTCAACACGAGCGATGCAAAAAATTATCAGCACGTGATGACGTCTCATCATGCTGTAACAGTTCGTCAAAATTAGCGACGTCATCATGACGTCGCATGATGACGTCATCACATGACATCCTCGTTTGGTCGAAGGTGTGCCTATCACAGAGGCACTGCACAACCAGGTGAGGTGCAGAAAGATGGCACTGCCTCTAATCGTGGAGGCAGTGTAAAACCACATTAGGTGCGGAATGCTTTCGGAAGGGGGCGAGGGATGATCATCGTCAGCCGGAACCTTTTCACGAGACATCTGGCGGACAGCCACATCAGTCTGTTGTCAAAAGGCCTGAGCTTCGCAATTTCAGCACGGAGAGTGCCGAAACGGGACATCCTCGCGGGGGTTGAGGAAAAGTTGCGTCATATTCAGGATACATCTGGGGTGAACTAGGCTCGTAGCCGATTTGTAAGTGTCCTAGCTAGTGCCAAAAGCACTCGTACGAACCTTAACGCTGGGGAACGTGCTGCGATCAAGGACCTCAAGTCGGATAATTGTATCGTGATCCTTCCTGCTGACAAGGGCAAATAAAATGCATGGCGTTGCTGGATCGGAAGGATCATGAGGAGAAAATGTACAACATCTTGAACGATTCCTCGCACTTCGTGAAGCTGAACTGTGATCCGACAGCAAAGTGAGAACGACAGCTGGTTGAAAAATTACGGGCACTACTAAACAAAGGAGACACAATTACGCACGAAACAGAGAAAGACAATGCATTGCTTCTTTTTCTTTGCTGTAATAAGTTTTCTCATTAATATGTAATCTGCCGTGGTGATTCGAGTTAGCGGAAAGTTAGTTGTTGCGTTGTTTACGGCCTGTATACTGACTATGCGTGTCGCACTGGAACAGACACAGTACATGTCACTGAGACACATTGGGCGGAGTGATTTAGGAAAGCTTTCGGAGATTGGGAAGCTACAAAGAACTTGGATGACGCTTGAGCTTCGCTTTCACGAGTAGGACGCGATAGCGTAATCGGGCCTCGTGTGCATCGCTCTGTCGATTGCAAGGCTTGCTTAGGCTCTGGGTGGGTGCATCCACCAGGTAGCGAATGTCTGTGCACGTAACAATGGCCGTTTCAAACTATCCTAGAAAGCCTACTGCTAGTTCAGTTGCGAAGTGCCCACTAAACCATAATTCTTTCTTTTGCAAATTGGCGAAGGGCCCGCTTCGCGTTCGTAATCAGAAACGGCTGATTACCGGCAAGCGCACGATCGAAAGAGCACCAATTATTAGAAAACTGCGCACACAAATGTGCTGTATGCACATGTGTGCATGTGTGTATGGGCATGTGCGTATCATGTGCATACAAATATGCATGCCACCGGCGCACTTTCGAGGGCCGCATTTCTGTACGCTCGCCAGCGCCAGGATTTTCCCGTACGACAAACCGGTGAGTTATAAAAGTTTGTCTTTAAAAGTTACCAGCCAAGCACGTGCCAAATCTAAAGTTGGGAAAAGTGTGTGGAATTCATTTCAATTCAATTTTATTGCATTCTTCTTGACATAGAAAAAAAATGGAAAAGTTCCGAACAAAAGTTTTGCAGTGGCTTAGCTCGGCTATGCCAGGATATACGTAGCGTTAGCCAAAGGTTCAGCTGATTATTCTTAGCTTTCCAGATTGTCTAGGATTATTAGCCTTCTTCCGTTCATTCTTCGTACGCTGAACCGCTAATTGCCAGGCAACTACTTCGGGATCCGATGAGATAAGCTTCTCGGCTCTTCTGCGCCGTCGAGCAGCATTTGCGCTCTCCTCCTCCATGGCGTTACCCACCTGCAAACATCAGTCAGAGGCGCTATCAAGTGGCTCCAGCACAGTGTCAGACGGCGACTGCACAGCGAAGGTGAATAGCTGCGCGCGCGCTGGCGCCAATACGTCTGCCGCGGCTACGACGCCGCTCCTCCCGAACGCGCAGACATGCAGCGGCGAGCCGCGCGCGGCGGTGACGGAGCGCGCGTGAGATGACGGCTCCGGTGAGTCAGCTGTGTGACATCACTGATCCTCGCACATGCGCAGCACGGCTCATGACGATCCACGCGAAATCGGCTCCGTCTAGGCAAGTGTAGCTAACGCTACAAAAAGTGAAACATCGTTCCCTTGACGGGGATTGGGGCCCCCCTTACAAGGCATACACCATGACAGTGGATGCGGTACAAAGAAAAACACCAAGTACGCGCATTTATGATAACGAATACCGCACGGGTGTACATTTTCTGTTTTCTGTGTTGGTCTACACAATCGTATACCGGTTTGAGTGGTTGTTTTAACAGCCAGGCTGTTTAAGCTATCGGTAACTTGTGCTTTGTCGTGCAAAACTCCTCAGGTGGGTATGCGCCACAGGAATTGGGCAATCCCCACTGCCTAGTACAGCAGGTACGAGTGTCAAACAAAAACTCTGCTCGGCGAAGTGGAGCACGGGAAACACGTGAAAGAGATAGACTGGAAGGAAAGAGAGAGAGAAAGAAAGAACGAATTACAAAGATACACGAAATACAAAAGATAGAGAAAAAACAGACAGCGGGACAAAAAGGAAAAGCAGGAGAGAAATAGAGAGAAACAAAGAAAGAGAGAGAGATAGAAGTAAATAGAGAAAGAGATAGAGAGAGAGGGAGGAAAGAGAAATAAAGAGAGAAAAGGCGAGAAATAAATAGAGTAGAAAAAATAGAAATACAAAAATAGAAACAGATTAAGAAAGGAGATGCAAGAAACAGAAAGAAAGAGAAGAAATAAAGATTAAATAAAGAGAAACAAAAAAGACCACCCACCTCCATCGTCCGTCAGGATTGGCCTCACTAGTGCTAAGCTGCCATTATTTTTCTATTGTGAGATTGTATGGTCACCTAAATTCATATGTTAAATGAATGAATGGATGAATAAATGCTTCATTTAGGAGGTTGGCCAGTAAAGAAAAGATATTAAATTCTGTAAAATAAAAAAATAAATAATTTCTGCAGATATTTGGTCTCTGTAGAGCGTGCATTTCCTTCAGCCCACACTGTATACGGCAAAGCCAGCTCAAAGAAGATGTGGAATTTGAGGGAAGACCAAGCTAAATGGAAAAAAAGATGAAGAAAACTAAAAAACAAACAAAATATAGGTCAGATGGGAATTTTAATAGTAGTTTCTTTAGTGGATGTCGATAATTAACAGTTATAGCACAAAGCCTCATTTTTTTTTTCACAGTGAAGAAAAATGAGGGCATTAATTACATCGCCATTTCAAGGTCCCCGACAGAGTAGAAGACGCGCGTTCAGGTAAATTACTATTACGTATTATATTTGAAAAACGCTTTAATACCTGTATGACTGCTTTTGTGTGTGTCTGTGTGCGTGTGTGTATGTGCGTGTGTGTGTGAACATAGTAGCGAAAGTGTACGGGGAAAACTGTCGCTGTTTTCTCGCCTCTGCTCGGCGGTGTGGTTGTAGTATTATTTGTCTCTTTCGTGGCCTTAGCGACACTCTTTTGTTTCCCTTGACTTCATTCCCCTTAATATCTTCGTTCTTTCGAGCTATTTCACCGTCTGTGAATGCTGCTGTGTACGAGCGCATCACTTGTTCCCCTGCCCCAGTGTAGGGTAGCAAGCCACCTGGTTAAACCTCGCTCTGCTTTATACCTGTGCTTTATCTGTAATTCTACTTCATTTATTTCACTTAATTTTTCTTTTGGTTTTGAAACTGCTGATCCATCGCGACAGATTCCATTGTATTCGGCTCTTGGCATTCGCCAGGATTCGATCTCAAGCAGAATAAGGCATTAGCACCAGTTAAGGCGCAAAGGTTTTAACGTGGCAAAGCTCTAAATAAATCAAGCTTTCTGCTCCTTTCTGGAGAATTCCAAACGATTAATTTTCGTAAGTGAAGCAGCGACATGTGTGAACAAAGAAAAAAAGAAGAAGAAGAAGAGCAGAATCACAGATAGTGCTATTAGGAAGGGACTCCAGCGGCTTTTCTCCAGGCTACATCTTGCGTGCGGTCGAGTGATCGTGCT
Source organism: Rhipicephalus sanguineus (assembly GCF_013339695.2). Classification (NCBI taxonomy): domain Eukaryota; kingdom Metazoa; phylum Arthropoda; class Arachnida; order Ixodida; family Ixodidae; genus Rhipicephalus; species Rhipicephalus sanguineus. The sequence goes on along the minus strand of NC_051186.1, from coordinate 28,533,993 downwards.
CCCGAAACTAGGGCAGCCCCGATCAGATCCAGAAACGGATTTGAAGAGGGAAATTGCACTTTGAAAGCTTCCCTGTCTCTTTGAATCTAGCGGCCGAGAAATGCACGGCTAGTGGGCGTGTAAATGGGAGAAGCAAATGGCAAATGAGAGAACGGAGAAGAGAAGGGCTGGAACTTTCAAACAACGTGGAGAAGGTTCGTGTATTTCGTGGTGAAATTTCGGATGGTACATCAGGGGAGAGGAAATCTGTTGCTGCTCTTACAGGACCTTTTTTCCCCTTTTGTCGTTTTAAGTGCGGAGCACTTTAGGGGTCCGGATTTTCGTCCATTCATGCCCCTCATGTAGTGTGATCAGAAAGCGCTCAATGCAGGCCATAAGAAGGCTAGTAATGCTCATAACCTGGTTAAGATGAACGAACAAGGTATAGAATTATATATTTAACATAAATAATTAATAGGTACCCGCAATAATTAACTAAAAATTGCTAAAAACGTTTCGGAAACCTGCAGCTGACTTCTGCGCCGCGCACCACCACCTCGCCGAGTGAGCGAATGCCCCTCCCCCTGCGCTTCGCCGGCGCTGCGTCTCTACATCTGATGGGGAAAAGAACCTGACAGGAACTCTCTGGAGACGACGCCTATCTCAACTGCCGTAACAAGCAGGAAGTCAATAATGCGCAGCAAGAAGTGGCACACACATGTCGTACACCTTGTTTGCGAATCTCCCTAACAAGATTCTACTCGTGCCGGGGAGACCCTACATGCTTGCCCTCAAACACTAGCGTCATCGACGCTTTGGAAAACGGAGGAGTGGGAACTCTACGAACGGGAATCGCTGAGTTCCTTTGCTGCTCACTTCCTCAGATTTCGCAGTAGCGGAGCTGCCATACATTTTTGTTTACGGGGGATGGTTTTCATGAGAATCCGTAGCACTGTTTGGCGCTCTTTGGCCATACGTGGCGCTTACGCCAGTATACTCTACTCGTCATCAATGAGGGTGGTTGGAGCGAATTTCAGACCGTCGTAATTTTGAAGTTTCTATAGCACATGACCTGCGAGGACAAAGGAATAGGGGTGTGCGAATAAGGAAATTTCATCTCGAATCGAAATCAAATCGAATAGTGCCGAATAGTGACCGAAAATATCGAATATCGAATCGAATATCGAATAGTATCGCAGCGTGCACTGCCAGTTACGGCAAGACAAAAAATCAAGGAAGCTATGACGTGGTGACAGCTTGAGCGCTTGTTCGCGAGTTTTTTTTTTTTATTCTTTTTCCAGCTTTTATGAGTGTGCAACCATGTTGATAAAATAGCCACCGTTCTAGTCATCAGCGCCACTTTTAACCTCCTAATGGGTAACAGAGGGTGGTATGGTACATAGCTTTTTTTTTCCTATGGCCATGCAATACGGCTCACCTGAGAATGGTCATATTATTGTGCTCCGTCGCCATGGGTGCTCTGGGCCCGAAAATTTTTTGGGCACCCGTTCACAGCAGCGCTTTTATTGCGCGCCGAAACGATGGGGGTTTCTGATAGAACGGAGTTTCTGAACGGGTGGTCAGTGCAGCAGTGGCGACTGTACAGCGTGAACAAATTTTCGCATCTGGAACCAATCATCAAGGGTTTCGCGGGCCAAAGTCGGGATGTTTTACGGCCCTTGCGGCATATGCGACCGAACTATGCAAGAAGTCCAGAAGCGAAGTTGAGAAGGGCTTGCCCCTTTTCTTGTGTTTTTTTTTTACGTGCTGAAATAACATGATCTCATCTGAAGTAAACATGCGCTCATTTTTGAACCAGTAAATCGGTGAAAGTTTTAACGAAAGGCCTATTGTAATGACGTTAGCGTTAGTTTTAGCCACCCCACCTTCACCAAGTTGCACCATTGACCTTTGTGGCGTTTTCGATATTCGTCTTATCGTATTATTAGAAAGTTCGAATACTAGCTATTCGAAAGTTGAATCGAATCATTCGAATGGGTAATATTCGATTCGAATTCGAAACTCGAATATTCGCACACCCCTACAAAGGAACTTTTTTTCTTTCGGTTGTGACTAAAATTATTGACCACATTGCGATGACCCTCTGCAACAAGAATTTTCTCGCAGCCTTTGGGATGAACTGGCTGCATTCTGGAGATGGAGGCAGCAAACATCGTTATATTGAGGACAGATCTTCGGAAATGAACGTGCGATGTCGGTGCTTTGTAAAGCACTGCCAAAATAATTATACTTATCCGCGAAATAACTCAGTGGTTCACCGCCTTTGAATGCGTTCACTGCTAGGGCGACTGGTGCTGGCGTACGAACATTGCTAGCTTATATGTTTAGATAAACAAAATTGTTTGCGCTGGTGCGCACCGCGATGTCGGATACAGTGTCGCACCCTATACCGACGTCCGAAATGCACCCACAAACTCGTTTAGATTCCACACGGCGCGAAAACACCCCGTGCAAGAGACCAATCGCGGATGTAGCCCGGCAGTTGGTGCTTAACGGGACACTAAAGAGAAGAATGATTATTCTCGTAATAATAAATTACTCGTTCACAATACCAAAGCCACCACGCTTGCCGCGAGAATACACTTGCAAGCGTGAAAACGCGCAAAGACAAAACTTGTATGGTGACGCCACCTTGAAATTCCTGCACCATTCACGGTGACGTCGTAGATTTTGACGACGTCTACCAGGGCCTACGTACTTTCTAATCGGTAAAAATTAAGTCCGCTGTCCTCTGAGGGTGCCGGAGATTTAACGTACTAGGTTTCTGTGAATTTGGTTGATTCAATGCCGGCAAAAAAAAAATAAAGAAATAAATAATTCCCTTTGCAATCCGTGACGTCATGTGCGGAGACGTCGGGACGAAATTTGAAAATGAAACTTTGACCTTGAATTTCTCCTCTATTATTATGCGTGTGATGGTGAAAGTGACGACGGTAGAATTCTCATAGTAGGATTTATCAATCTAAACCGATTCGTTGTTTCGCTTTAGTGTTCGTTTACCTCCGCAGGGACAGGAGGACTTCCATTTCCAGTACTGACGAAGATAAGCAAAGATTTTAATTTTTAGCACCGAAGCTGCTGTAACTCGCCGTAGTTTGTGTGGCGTTGCAAAAAACTCCACAGGTGGGCAGGCGCCACTGGAACTGGACAGGTCCCGCTAACGAATGCAGCAGGTGCGAGCGTTCAACGAAGCGTGTCACGCCTTTCTTTGTCCGTGTTTTTTCACGAGCTATAAGCTTCAGTGTGACATACCACTACGCCCAAAACGCTACGTTAAACGAAAACTCCGCTCGGCGAAGTGCAGCACGTGAGAGATGTAAAAGAGAGAGAGAAAAAGAGAGAGACAGAAAGAAAGCGATATGAAGAAAGAGAGAGCGAGAAATAGAGAGAAATAAAGGGAATAAAGATATAAAAATATAGAAAGACAGATGAAGACATAGAAAGAAATAGACACGAAAAAGAGATAGAAAATACAGACAGCGAGAAAGAAAGAAAGAAAGATGTAGACTAAAACAAAGAAAAATAGAGAAAGAAGCAGAGAGAGAGAGAGAGAGAGAATGACAGAAAGACAGGAAAAACAAAGAGAAACAAAGCAAGAAAGAGAACGATGCAGAGAGAGAGAGAAACAAGGAAGACCACCCAGCTGCGCTCCTCCTTCAGGCTTGGCACCACTAGTGCGAAGTTGCCATAATATTTTCTTGATTTATTGAGGACGTAACTGAGAATCAGAATGTGAGCTGGCGATGACGCACATTGCTGACAGTGTAACCAAAAGACAAACGGTCAGAGCAAAGCCCGTTTGCAGCGGCTGTGAATAGCACTTTCCGCGCTTGCGGTATCGCTGCAGTGCTGCACTCTGCAGGCTGAATGCGTTCCACGATAGCAGTCTTGCAGGGCCGGCCGTGAGGCGCAGCGCAATTTATCCCCCCGCACACACAGATTGCTCTTAGAAAACCAGCTTACATATCTGCGTTGCAGGAGCTCCTTGCGGGAGGCGTCGCTGTATCGCGGCTCTTTATGAACGGAGGAGGCGCACTTGGTTTTACGAGCCTGCACGCGGGCGATGGGTGGGCACAATCTCGCGCCCAACGCAGCTTCGTTGCCGTTTTGGCGAGGCCGCATGTTGCTCCGAAGCAAACGGATGCAAGCCGGCAGCTCCTTCGCTCTTTCAACCGCGTAGAAAGTCACCTGCAATGTTGTTGTTGTTTCGGCTTCAAATCATGGCCACAACGGCAGGATCTCTACGCGGTACGCAGAATACGTTGTTTTCCTGCCAGCGTGATGTCCCTGGGAGCGGCTTGTCTCGAATAAACGCGCTGTTGAGTACATTGCGCCAGGAGCGAATGCTCATATTTATGGGCAGCTCCGTAAAGCCCGAAGTGATTGGAGAAGCGGCTGTTCGCTGAGCGCGCACTGCACTAGATATCAAAAGTACAAAGACGCCGCTTTTGTACAGATGTGTTGCTGTGGCAACTAGGGATCCGAGACGTTTTCTCCCATAAAACTTTGATCGCGAATGGACTCGCGAATGGATCGCGAATGGATCGCGAATGATCGCAGGACGAAAAAGGGAAACACACCACAAGCGATGGCGTGTGTTTCCTTCTTCATCCAGCGTCGTCCATTTGCGCTCGAAGTTTTATATGAGAATGCGAAACCAACCAACCCACCCAGCTATCCAAGTCGTTTTCTTTTTCGACTGAGATCTGGGCACGACTTACTTCAATAACGCTGTAGCTAAATACGGCAGTTTGGGTTCGCCGGGAACATTTAACACCGTATGAACGAAACGAATAAATAGCGCTTGTACTTTTCTTTTCATCACTTCACGTCCTCGTCAAAACGTCGCATTATGATATACTTTAATCATGTACTTTTGGCCAAGTTTCTTGAAGGCGTTTTCAATTAACAGCTCCTCTTTTTCGCACTGCAAGACGAAGGTTTCTCATTGTCTTCACAAGGTGTCTTCGCCTTGCTTGAGCAGTTTTCATCGTAGGCCTGCAAATGTTCTCGCCTCTTCATCTGCAGCGGCTATTAATAGCGCTTTTTGACCTTGCGGTATTTGTCGGCGTTTGTGGTGTCTTGACTTTTCCCTTGTCCATGTTTGCATTTTAGATTGAATACTTACCACTAGATCAGTTCTTTGTTATACCAAGTTTTTTCCTATCTATGGAGATGAGAAGGAGGACCAAATTGGTATTGACACGAAGCTGTTAAACATCGAGGTAAAGCGTAAGACCAGAAAAACTATCATAATCATAAACGGATATGTGCCTTAGAAATTGGGTAATTCCCACTACTCACCACTGGTCCACTAAAAATGAAGAAGGCAACAGTTAGCCCAAGAAATGGCTGCGAAGTGACGGCGGCGAGCCGAAGACCTCGAGTACCTAAAACGAGAGAGTACTAGGGAACGGGAAAGGCAACGGCGGCTGCGAGAAGACCCTGAAGCGATGGAAGCCCTACGCCAACGACGACGTGCCCTACGATCTATGAGATGCGTGAACCCTCGGTTTCATTGCAAGTTTCTGTCTCTGGAGTTTAGACATCCGTGTCGTGTCTGTGACTGTCTGTGATTGAACTCGATCCTCTCTGCGCTGACATTCGACCTAGAAACAAGCCATCATAACTTAGCTAATTCTAGCAACAACCTAGAAGCAACCTAGGAACAACCTAGCATCACCTATCAACAACCAAGCAACAACCTAGAAGCAACCACATTAGACTTCGGAATCGTCCAGTTTAGCTTCATTCTAAAAAGAGACAGGGTGTGCAAACACGGACGCAAGAAGAAGTCAGGACACCAGCTGTTTCGAGACTTGCGCGACTTAGTGCAAGCTTCGCCATTTTGTGAAAATGGTTTCTTCAAGTGCGGGAAGCAACCACGGTTAGCCGGCCGGGAGCGCCTGCTCTTTGGCGGCTGCCTCTGCGGGCCTCGTGCTCAAGACATGTTCGTCTCGGTTGGAGCCAGGCGATCCCGTGCAGTTTTCCAACTGTTTCCATCTAGTAACGTTGGTTGGAGGTGAGCAGTGTAGCCTCCCACTGCTGTGTAATTGTAGCACCACGAAGCACGGTTGAGAACACAGAGCGGTTTATTAGTACATGATCTCGCTAAACCTATGTCATCGTTAGAGCTCCTTCCCTTCACTTTGGCAGCCTCCCCACTATAGTTCATGTCTCAAGTAGTAACGCACCAGAAGAAGAAGAAAAGTCTGACACAGTGGTAATTTGCAAATCCTGCGGGCTACCATGTTACGTGTACAGGGACAGCACCATGACATACGAAAGAGGTCGTCCCGGGGGGGGGGGGGGGGGGCTCGGCACAGCTTAGACTGAATTATAAAGGTAGTAGGATAGAGTTAGGAGTGCATAATTGTGGTTGGCGAGAACGTCGTTGTTCCATTCGACCAGCGGTTATCTGTTCTTGGTATGACATGATGCTTTCAAAATTTCTTTTTTCTTGATGTTAAGGCGCTCGTTGTAGATTGTTCGATATGTAGACTACCGCACATGTTGACTCTTCCAGGATTTGTTACTGATCTCGGGAGCAGCAGCGGCGTTTCGAGCAGAGTGAGATCACCGCTTGTCGCCAGCAGCTCTCTGACACGAGCAGCTTTCCGCTCGTGTGGCTGTTTTCTTTGGTCGGCATTAGCGCGCCGGATCACATAATCAGAGAAAGCAAGAAGTCTCATAAAAGCGCGCAGGTCTCGTCCTGCGATGCTAGTCGCCTTTGAAAGCATGAAAAGCCCCACTGAGGAATATAAACGAGTGCGGCTCGTTTGCGACACGTTGACAATGCACAGCTCTTGTTGTCATTATGGCATCTTAGTTGTATCTGCAAAGGGTGATATCCGCCCGGGGAACACTTATCTGGATTAAGTCGTCTGCACATTAGCAACAGCTGATCGAAGCGACAACGCTACGCGAATAAGTTCGGCGTGCGCCTGGCATGCATTATCGCTACACCTCATATGCTGGCTGTAATGCGCTTACGCACAGACGGACACGATATCGCAATATACTGCTTGCGATCACTTATGCAACAGACCTTTTCTCTATTTTGTCTTGTCTTGATTACTGGGGAGCGGGTGCATATTACAAGTTAACGGCCAATGTCATTTGTCGCATTCTGTAGCAGCTCCGCGCACGTAGCGATACAATGATTCCAATGACTGCGTGTTCAAAGCTGCCGTTGGGCAGGTTGGAAAAAGAGCCAGAACTCAAGCTAAAGTAGCCAAAGGTAGTCCTGCTGTTCATTTCAACGCCAGATTTGTAGCCAAATAGAATAGAAAAGATATTTCGAAAAGACTTTTCGGCTCTTGAACAATAAATAATAGTATATTTGATATCGTGACAAGCATGTCGCAAATAAATTGATAAAATATTGCAAAATTCACTGCGCTTACACAAGTTTAGTGCGTCTCTATACCCACCTGACAGGACCATTAGGTTTCTGGATTTATAAATATCGCTTTTACATGACCAACACGTATATTAGAAGTACGCCCCGAAGTCAAAAGAGGCACTTCTGCCTTTCGAATCCGCACACTCGCAGTTGGTCAAACGCAGCATTACGAATCTGCGTTTCATGAATGCTCTTTACAAAAGTTGTCCGGACGTCGTGCAGCAAAGCCACCTGGAGCGGGTGGATCGGCCTGGGTTCCCGTCGCCAGTTCTGGTGTCGGTTGGGGAAACGTTGGCCAAAAAAAGGAAAAAAAAAACCGACATGCCCGGTCCCTGGATGAGACGAGAAACATTGAAGTGATGCCACACTTTCACAAGACGTCTCACGGGTTAAAACAAGTGTCCCAAAAGTTTGGCGTGAACTTAGTGTTCACACTAAGTGCTGTGTGCGGGTAGTTTATTTAATCCCCACGGCTTGCGGGAAGCTTTACATCAGCCAGACGGGACAGTGCTTGAACGGACACCTCAAATAACATGCTTATACTGTAAGTACGATTGGACACGGGCAGCACCCTAGCGTTGCATGTGACGGAATGCAGTGGTTTCGAGCCTTTGTTTCACCAAACCAGCTTTCCAGGCAGGGGAAAGTCAAAGAATGAGCGTGAACTGCTTGCGGCGTACCACATCAAAAAGAATGGGCACGTTGGTATAAGTGAAGCTTCTGTGTATATCACTGAAAAAGAGTGGCTATTTCTTTCAGATAGCGGCTGATTATCAGGCGGATGATAGGCCTCGGTTGTAGCTTGTGCACTTGCGCGGGTAAGGGGGCTTAAGTGTACGTGGATGCGTGATAAAGTGTAAGTCCGGCGACTGTGTGTAATTGAATGTGCCTTCTCCTTCGTCCTTGTTTAGAGTTTTCGCTGGTTTTTCGCATCTAAGCATGAACCAACCAGCCCAGCTTTTTACGCTCCTCAAATGGCAACACTACAGACTCCATATGCCTCTGGCATTGTTAATGCACAATCACAATGCGTCCTACAGTCCCGGTTCTTTAAGAAATTCGAATCTATGTAGGTCAGTGCCCTAGAATTTTGCATTCCGTGGGAGATCGGTTGTCCAGCTCGCCTAGTGCGGCTGGGAGGGCTGAGCCTTTCGTAGTTAACGGGTCCCTAAACCACTTTGATTTCAAAGACGAGAGAGCAGTTTCTTTCTCGTCTCCACTACCCTTCCTGCAGGCGATATAAGGTCCTCGCCACTTATTTCTTCATAAAGCACGTGTGCAATATCATCCCTAAGCGTTGAGCCTATTAGGGTTTCGAGCTTGTCGGCTACACGCTGTCATCTCCGTTTGCGCGGTCGGAAACGGATAAGACGAAGTAAAATCAGTTCGTCGCGCGCGATAGTCTTGTGAGACAACGAAGAACGGGTGTGCGACAACATGGCAAAGCAGGCTAGGAGACAAGTGACAACTTATATTCCTCGTACATGGACCAATGGACAGTTTGTACCTGAATTACGTCACGTGAATCACCCTTCTGAAACCACGATGTGCGCCGAAAAGACGAGAAACGCCAGGAGAGAATAACGCACGCGTAGTTTGCATTTTTAGAGGCTGTTTAGGGGCCCTTTAACGAGGGTGCACTCGAAAAAAGGTGCATGATTGCTTGGGTGTCCAAGCAGTGTCCACATAGCGGAAAATTACCTTTCCAATAGTACGCTGTTATTCCAATCATACAATGACTGTGGACAACCATTCTTCTGATGTCAACAGAAACATAAAAAGTCATAATTAGCCCAGGGCCCAGCACTGGTGGTGCATAATTTGTCGTCATTCCGTTGTGTTCGCTAATCAAATGTCGTTATGCCTATCAGTTTATCAACGAGGTTTTAAGTGCAGCGAGAGACTTGTTGACGGCGGCCGACGTGGCCGTACCATGGTCCCTACTTTATTGAGGCCACAGGCGTGGGCAAGGTTCGCCAATCCCCTCCCGTTTGTATAGGAGGGCAAAAAAAGCATGCTTCACAATGGATGCAAAAATGAAAATGACGCAATGACATGACTTGTTTCTCAGAATGGCCTGCCGTCGGTCCGTGGCTTTCCGGGAGTAAAGATGAGAAGTAAACAGTTCTTCGAATACAACATGAGAGGCGTTAGGCAGCAATTATCCTCAAAAACCAGCGTGGCCATAAGCATGATCTTTAAACCATGACGAGACAGGTCCCACTGAGTGAGGATATGAGGCAGACTTTGCGACCTCCTTATGTGGTTAGGAGTGCGGCCGCCCCCTCTGCCCTCCTCGTGCGCAGGCCGATGGCTGAGACAAAGGAAGGTGAGATGTCTAAGAGGCTGCGGCTGCGGCGTCCAACTGGGCCTAAGTTGTAGAACATTCTGCCTCTCCCGTGGCTCACACGCCTGGAGCAACGCGGCATTTCCTTTTCTTTTGCCTAGTCAGGCTAAAAACGATTTCCGCGCAACTACATAAATGAGCGAAGTCATCGGCTCATCCTGGGACCCCCCGGGCCGTGAGCTCTTCGGGACATCAATAAAGTTCTTGTCACGTCATGTAATGCATAAGCATACCTGTGAAAATCTTAACAAATCCTCCAAACAAGGGAACGCCACCGGGTGCTGTTATTACGCCTACACTATTCAACATAGACATGACTGGATTAGCAGAAAAAACCCCGAGGAATTCCCGACATCCGTCATTCCCTATATGCGGATGATATAACAATGTGGATAACAAAGGGCAGCATAGGCGAAAAGGAGGAAAAGCTCGAACATGGCAGCCAAAAACTCACAAGGTCCCTTATGCATTCAACTAAGACGACTCGAAGGCGAAAGCCATCTTCTTTTTCTTCTCAGTCGATGTATTGCTCCTGCCAAGCCACCCTTCCAAAGCCTTCTGCACGTGACGTGGTTTTGCACTGGCTCCAGGACTGGAGGCACCTCACCTTGATGTGCACTGCCTCCGTGATCGGCTCACCTTTGACCAAGCTACGATGTCATGTGACGACGCCATCGTGAGACGTGACGTCACGTAGCGCCATGATGACGTCATAATGACGTCACAGATTTTGGTGATCTCTGCCGTCATATGGGGCCTCATTGAGTGACCATGATTTTTTGCATCACTCGTTCCCGACGCCCTCGACGCGGGACGCCGACGGTCAATTTTCGTGTTTGATAATACATCTAAGGCTTTCGCCTTAAAATATAAACATATATATACCAAAGAATTCGGCAGATGCCACGCCTTGTGGGAATCGGTTTCATGCGAAGCAGTCGGCGAGGAGTTCTATGATGCATTTTCTTGGCTTTGAACCAAGCTTTACGAAGTGTATCGACGTGTTTTTGTAAGTGTGGTAGTTGTGCGCACAACGTGGGCTTACCAGGCAAGTCGACAACACTGGCGTTCAAAGGGCAACTTATGGTCTGACGTATAACGTCAGAACTCACGTTAGAGCACATACGTCAGTATCATCGAAACGAAGTGCACTTTAAAATGCGATGATGTGAATATCGTACGTAACTTTCGTTTACTTGCGCATTCCTCCTGGATCGAGCAATGCTTCAATATAGCTTGCTGACTCATAGGAATAAATATAATGTTTATTAGACTGCTATGAAAGCGGAGCCAACACTGAAAGCACAGACGTTAATCTGATATGACGCCTGTATCGTTGGAGTATATATTTAGTGTTTATTGCTTTCTCGTAAAATTAGATAGCCAGCACCACAACCACAATCGGCGTTGCACCGATATTAGGCCTTCATAGGCTGTTTTTCCAAACCAGACTTTAGACCTGGCGTGGCTCCGTGGTAGTATAGCGGACTGTCACGTAGAATGCTTGGGTTCAATTCCTGCTGGGATCCTAATTTTCATTCTTCGCATTCGTCGGATCAACGCTGCCGATGCGGGTTTTTTTAACGCTCTCGCATTTAAATTACCAATGTTCGCATTCGCCGTTCCATTGTAGATATAAACTGTCAGTCACCTGTAGCGCATACCCGTAAACAGCGGCCCGTGGTAAACGGGTATGTGCCACACGTGTCTGGTGGAAAGGCTTTGCCGACGTGCGCGACAGGATTTTGACGTCATTCATGTCAAGACCCGACAGTCATATTCGTTAAGTCGTCTTACCCTCCCTAGGCAATTTTACTTTCCCATTACCCTTCCATGCTAGGTGATCACGAGAGCACCCAGACGTAGGCGGCTAGATAGATAGATAGATAGATAGATAGATAGATAGATAGATAGATATAAACGCTCAAAGTACATGGATACATAGATAGAAACGCGAAAATACAGCCGCCGCGGCCGGGATTTGATCCCACCACCATCGGGTCAATAGTCGAGCACCATAACCACTAGACCACCGTGGCGGGGTGCGTGATACCAGAGCTGCTAGCTAATCTTCACTAACTGTTGACTAACTCTTTTCTATACTGCTGGCTAATGTCGGTCAGTGTTGAATATCAAGGTAATTAGATGTAATGAAATGCAATGTTAAAACATTTCTCTCGCATTTACCGCTAAATCGCCTCTGAATATTTAGACATTAGCAGTCCACCCCTAAACACTCAGTGTGGAGTCACGGTATTGTAGCCCAACGTCGTTTGCGATGGAATTTCATATTGTAAGCCCTTATGCTCATTGACTTTTATGATGAATGCGCACGGCAGTGTGTCGTGAAAGAAGTCTCAGCGTCATAATGTTTCTGTCGTATTAATGTACGCATAGTACATGTGGGCACCTTCTCGGCGTTTAATCGCTTCACTTATTAGTGGTCCTCATGCGCCGCTAATGCGGCCTCCTAATGCGAGTCCATCATTTTATCGCGCCTCTCAGTGTCTTCGCACGCACGTTCGCCGTGAAGGGACATCTTGCTACCTTGTTTCCTGACGAAACTTCTTCCGATGCTTCTCTTCTCGACGCATTCAGGCTTTACGCTCCTCTGATCGTCCGTTCCGGCCCTCGCAATTGCCTCGGCGCTCATGCTAACGAGCTTCTTGCTTTACGAGTCGACGCAGCCGGGCGCGTCGTATGAATGAAACCGAGCGGTGTAATTACAGACGGTGTTGCTCTTTAGCTGTGCGGTGCGCCTTAGCATTTCCTTAATGATGGCGGTCCTCTACAAGTTACGTCTGCCACCTGGGACGCGTAATGTGGCTGCGTTAAAGAGTACGCGGCGGTGAAAGAAATGCAGTTAACTTCTCGTTATTGTTGTCACGTTCAAATGCAGGAAAAGTAAATGATCGAGAAAAAAGAAGACGACAGTACATGGGAGAGAGGCACGATTATGGGAAAGATTTGGGAACGACTTTCAGCAGCGATCGCAACGCCGCAAGAAACTTGACGGCTTCGCGGACACTGCACAAACCTTCGTGTGATCTAATCTTCAGAATGAGATTATACCTACACGAATCATACCCCGTCAGGATGCACATGAGATGACTGCACGGGTACCTGGACGCAAGGACTTGTTGCAAAATGTCTGGATTAGACAGCTCAAATGCGAGACAATTAAACCACGTGCCCAATAAACCTATATCCCAAGGAATGACGCGCACGCACGCACGCACGCACGCACGCACGCACGCACGCACACACACACACACACCACACACACACACACACACACACACACACACACACACACACACACACACACACACACACACACACACACACACACGGACAGAACGACGTATGAAGCGCCATCTTTGAGCCATCCTACCAATATTCACATCCGGAATGCTGGGCACCTATCCGGCTGCAGTCGTCTCGTCCCCTTCGTGGCACGTCGGCGGATCCATTATACTTCCGCTTCGCGCGTCTCAACGCATCGGTCTTGTACACTCGTCCCCATTCCCTTCGCGAATTTCACCACTCGCCCACTCAAGACATCCTTACGTAGTGCGGACGTGAACGGATTTATTCTTCCCGTTTCTGGTCCTCCTGGCGCATCTATATGCTCACTGGCGAGTTAAAACAATAATGCAAAACACTGGGGACGTCTTCAAGCGGGCTCTCTGTTATACCGTTTCTTTGGTCGTTTTTCTTTCAACACGCGCGTTCGCCTTAGCGTATATATAAGTGAATTGTTTGTACTGACCACGGATAACACATTGCACCTTACTGCCACCCTAAGATGGCTCCCCGTGGACGCGCGTCATTTCGCATTCCACGCACGTGCGCGCAGACATTTTCTTTCGTGAATTATTTGCCTGGAAGGCACCACTGTGAATTCGAAATCGGCTCTTTGAAAGCTCTCCTCTCAAGGAGTTTGACGGCATCTGAACATGCCCGAGGAAATGACCGAGGCATTGGCGCTTACGATGCGTGTAATCAAGTAGTGAATTATGTCGAGTATGCGTGCCGCGAGATGTTACTCTGCGCAATAAATAGGAGTTGTCAGCGACATGTGCTGAAAGTGTAAAGGTGAGTGGGATCAAGATAACCTGTCATTTTTTTGCGTAGCCAGTATTTGTGGCCATTTCTTTCTTTCTTTCTTTCTTTCTTTCTTTCTTTCTTTCTTTCTTTCTTTCTTTCTTTCTTTCTTTCTTTCTTTCTTTCTTTCTTTCTTTCTTTCTTTCTTTCTTTCTTTCTTTCTTTCTTTCTTTCTTTCTTTCTTTCTTTCTTTCTTTCTATAATTCTTCCTTTCCTCCTTTTTTTCTTTCTTTCTGTCAGACACGTCGAGTTTAGTCCGCAAAGCACGAATATCGCTTCTCTTTCCGCAACAACGTCCCTTTCAGACGCGCGCAATTTTGTCATTTTGCTGTAGGGATGAAAATTTTCCACCATGATTCAGCTTTTCACGCACATCTGCAATCGGCGATCTTTTCTTTTGTTCTAACTCCGTAAAGCCCGGTTTAGCTTCTGTTTTGACAACGCTAAGCGAGGCGCATATTTATATTTGTCTAGATTTCCGCTTGTTCTTCGTTACGTACGCTTGCTGCCTTTGTTCTGAATGCACTGGTACCAACAGCCGATGCACCCTGACGCCATGTGTCGACTGCGGACCAGATGCTTTCCCGCGATGTTTCTCACCATTATGGTCTGCGAAAACGAGAGAAATGGAAGAAAAATGAACTGGGCGGCCCGACAAACAAATGGGCAAGTTGTTCTATATATGAATCCACGTGGTTCGGTGCTGCGGACTTTCCCAATTATTTTTTGCTTCCCGATGCGTCTCGCACCTTCGCATCCGTAATGGTCTGTGTCAGGAAACTTGCCATCACCATTTATCTCTACCGCCTACGATGCTCTGAGGCCAGACGCCGATTCTTTGTAGCCGAGGCAGCTGGTTGCGTTCACACTGGACGCTTCCAGTCCCTCGGACTGAAGCGCGATTGCGTGACCCGATGCACTGGACCTTGTATACTGGGCCGAGAAGGGTCCGGGGTGGGTGCGTGTACAGGAGAGTCGAAACGCGCCCTGACCACGCACTCGCCGCAATTTTCAAAATTTATGCCTGCCGACAGCTTTTCTTCGAGCGTCTTGGATGCATCAATGACGACAATGCACCTTCCCCACTTCGCACCTCCTTGAGGAAAGATTCACGGTTATCCGCCCACGTCAGCAGCTGTCGTGATTTTTTTTTTTTTTTGCTGCTAACCGATATGCTTGTTGATGTGCTGTTGAACCGGTAGAGTTTTCATTTTGATCAACTGAGCTCAAAGCCACCAGACAGAAACAGCGTGCTTTCGAAGTGGGAACCTCCGTGCAATTCTTCGTTGGCAAAGCCTACTTTTTCCTGCCATGATTTTGGGAGGCATGTGACCAATGCGATCGTTATAAGGATGTTAATATTGTACTTGTGGTAAGCTTAGCTGTAATGCCCTATAATTTAGACTTTTGAGGTACAAAGTAAAGCGAGGTTAGGAAAGAGGAAAAAAATATCCAGACACTTTTCCAGGTTTAGCGAGTGGCATGTACTGGTCTTATGGAGAAATAAGAAGCTTAGCACTAAGCCATGATGCATCCCACATTCGCTAGCACGCTTCCTCAGTGTGCAGAAATTACCACTCGGTCGTTCCGAAAGACAGCGTCGCTAAATAAATAAACGAACTAAAGAAAGAAAACGAAAATGAAATGAAGTTCCGCTTAAGGTTGTCCGCTAGGTGTCCCGATGAATAACACATGGCGTTCTGGTCTCGTGAGGCTTGCGACGTCTCGACACTAGCGCATTCATTCCGCACTAGACTTTTAAATCGTTTTAACGAAACACAAACAAAAAAGGCGACATGACTGAATGTTTACACTAAGTCAGTCAAACCTGTAGGCGTCGCGGCGTTGCTGCATAAGTTGAGCTCCGTCTGCACGTCGACGAAATCGCTGGATTTCGCATCGGTGCGGCGAGGTGGATAAAGTGAACTGTCGCGCACATGAAAATCTCACCACTCACGAAACGCAGTAAAGACGTCATCATCAAGTGGTGTGCACACACTTCCCTATTTTGTTCCTCTACCTTTTAGTACGCTGAAAGAAGCTGCCTTTATGAGTAAATGTTCGAGAATAAACGTCAATTTTTCGGCGATTGTTAAACCCGTGTGATGCGTAAGCTGCAGATTTTAGGTATTTGCTATGATGCAGTTTGTATCGCGCGCAATGGGATTAAGAGTACACAAGCGCGCGTTATAAGAGCATTTCGGGATAACATTTCTCATTAAGAGAGACGGTAGTGTCAGATTGAAACCACATGGTCTCGAGGCCTTGGACGAAATGCGGTCCAGAACATATTGTGAGCGGCATCAGCTAAGGGAGTTGCGACTGAAGCGTGACTAGGTGAGAAGGTGGCAAATACTATTAATAAATAATCAATTTTGAAACAAAGAACACGACAAGGTTTTGTTTATAGAAACATATCGCTAATTCTATTTAGTTTTATATAGCTCTAATGCGCGAAGAAAATACGATTGCTTTTATATCTTAGTGTCATTAGCAACGCTAAAAAAAGGCATTCACGCTTCTGTAGAGAAGCGCTCTGGTAAATTTATTCGGCCAATTATTATTCATATAGGCCGGGAAAGTTGGAACGAAAAGCCGTGAGAGACCTGCTGCCACAGACATCAAGGCACGGCGTGAGGAAGGAAGGAACAGGAGAGAGAGAGGAGGGGCAAGGATGTTGGCCATTCTAGAAAAACTGGTACGCGACTGGCTGAGGGGAGGTCAAATAATACTGTCAAATAATGATAGTCAAATAATGTCAAATAATGAAAGCCTAAAACTAGCGCAGCTTGCACCGAGTCGCGCAAGGCCGGGGCGGAGCAGAGCTGGTCGGCACTCGACTGCTCCTGGCTTGACCAGCCACACGTGCATTCACACGCCGATGCCCAAAGTGTTCACGTGACCACATTGTAAATCACGAGTATTGAATATGTATCGATCGTATTCGATTGTCAATCGCTTCGCAATCACAGCATCAAGTAGGTTAGTTAACTATCTTAATTAGTTTATTAGGCTACATATCTTAATTAGCTTAATTTGCATATTTGATACTTGGTCTCGATTAGCTTGCATCCAAAGTCAACCTAGTCTGAGTTATAGCTTGATTAGTATAATGAGGATTTTTCTTGTTTGGCCTAATTTGCATATCAGAGCCTTGGTCTCGATTAACTTGCATCACAAGTAACCCTAAGCATAAATAGCTTACTTAGCAGTAATCACGCACATCCCTAATTAGGAGTAATTAGGCTTAGCACGGCTCATCTTGCCGAGCTCGGCATTACTGGGCACACGAGAGTTTCAACTCGGCTTTATTAGGCCGAATTAGGCTTTGACTTAATTAGATTACCTATGCTTAACTAATTAGATATTACCGTGGTCTATTAGGTTTAAATAGGCTTGGCTATGATTACCCTGGCTTAACTAGGCACAGCTATACTTAACTTGGCTTGACGTGGCCGCGCCGGCATGATGATAATTTCTTGTCTACATCACGAAACGGACAAACGGCGGGCATAACAGCTCTACTGTGAAACTCAGTGGAAAGTTTTTCCGAATATTTTTACTTCTAAACACGACAAAATAAACTAGAAATATACTTTACCGCTTATCTGGCGTTTGGCTAAATATTTGGCTGCTCCATTTTTTTTTTTTTTTGCCAGAAATGGGAGGCGTATGCAAGCAATCGACAAATGCGGGATTATTTAGTTCGGCGAATTGCCGGGTCAAAAAAGTGTCACTCACGTTTCGCAGTGGCTTCGCGCGTATCCTCCGTAGGTTTATTCTTTGCGTATGTGTTGTTTAGTGGCGTGGCGCTTCATAGAAGCTAAGCTAGCTCACAGCAGCTGTAGATAACCGTTCCTGTGGCTGGTTTCGCTGGTGCACGGCCGGCGTGCCGTCGCCCTTCGTGACGGTGAATGCGGTAGGCTACGCGAAGAAATGCTGAGCTGTCTAAGGCTGCCAAACTGATCCTTTCCCGGCTGGTGTCTGACTCCATTGCTTTTTCTTTTTTTTAAATTAGGCCACGTGAGTTTTTGAGATATTGCGCTATTCTGCTTGTGAGCCGTTTATCTTCATATATTTTTGTATCTTGAAGCTATCCTGGTATATTGTAGAATTAAAATGTCGGTCGCATAAAATAAGCTTGCTTCTGACATCTTTCTCGTTAGCCTTTCTTTTCCCTCGCATACCGCTATTACGAGCCGCAAAGACGCAAAAAAAGCTAAATAAGAACTAACGCGTACTTATCAAAAGCGAGTATAAGAGCAGCACTTTAGAATAGATGACAATTTCGCGCAATATAACGTAAAAGCGCGACGTCGCTACCGCTTCCTTTTGTGACGTTTATTTTATTTGTTATGTTTCGCTTGCTTTTAGTTGTCTCCACGACTACGCAGATGGCGTCGGTGGCAACAAGCAGCCAATTCCCTGACACGTGGGCTTATACGGGACTTTCACTACCAGTGTACATATACCTTGGAAAAGCGCTCTGGCAAACTTAGTGGGCTACGACACGCCCCCAGTCAATTGTTACCAAGTTTTGTTTCACCGTGTGTTATCTAAATGCCGGTGGCCGGAATTCTACGCTTACCGAACGGGCTGCTTCTAAGGTGTGCTACAGCGTGAGTGAACGCGATCACCGAAAAGAGAAGTGAGTGAAAAACAGCGCGAAAGCATCGACTTCAGTGGTCTTCGTTAGACTGCGGTGACCGAAGGCACGATGTGTCCGGTCCCGGACACTTTCCTCCATTGGCGACCAAACGATATTCTGTGCAAGGATTTCTGCAGGTACTTATGTAAATATTTATTCAAGTTATTCCTTAGTCAATCTCGACTATACGGTCGTAAAACGCGCGGCCTTTTGCCTGGTAAGCAGTAGTGCGCATCGGAAGAATGGTTATGCTCGCGCCAAGGTAGGCGAGCATTCATACATGCGTGCATCTTTTAATTAGCCTTTCTCAGAAATTTCTTCTTTTTAAAAGAAGTTGTGCTCACGATGCACGCAGTTCTTTTTCCTTTACTACAATTGGTGCTATCTGTGGCCTCTGTAATATAACATTGTTGTGGTTTACACTCATTTAAAGTCAACTGTCGTTACAAACTTCCACATGGAGAGGAAGCACTTTTGCTTTAAGGCAAGCTCTATAGCAATGTGGAGCACCTTACTACACTTGCGGCTCCCCTTACATGGCTGAAAAACAAAGCAACGTTTGTGGTACACGTGGTCAGTCGTGCACAACATGCAAAATATGTAGTATACCTGAGAGGCAAAGTCAGAGATTAGCTCATGACCGTAGACTACAAATAATTTGCACAGGGAAATCAGGGTGGAATGGTCGTACACATAAGTTTCATCGATCTCCCTACTAGGCAAGAGTTTGATAAGCCTTGAAATCTAGAAAGCCGGCGCACCATTCAGCATAGGTGGATTGGTGTTTGAAACTTTCATTGCGTAGCTCTAAGCACACTCGTGTCGAAATTCGGGATGTTTAAAGATACCACCTCAATCGCATGCTCAATCACAGAGCAAAAACAAAAAGAAGGGGCACCATTGACGACGAACATGACGTCACCATTTTTAAGCCGGATACGCTGTCCCTTCCCATGTTTTTTTTCTTCCCCCGGAAGTATCCTCTTTTCACGTGGAAGGTGCCAACCTCAAAAACAGGCTAGAGTGCCTTTATGCGCTCATGAAATTCCATTTTATTTAACGCATCAACTCCCACGAAAGCTTCGCTGCCACATATAAATTTGCTTTGTTAAAACATGTTTTACGAAAAACGAGCTTCATGTTGAATAGCTTCCAGTCTTGATATGTCACGCAAGCGCGCTTGTGTTTCATTCATACGTAGAGTGTTGCGCACAAAAAACAGGGGCACAAGAAGAAACACAGGCAGAGAGATGAAGCGCAATGTTGCGCTTCGTCTGTCTGTCTGTATTTCTTGTGTCCCAGTTTTTTGTGTGCTACAGACTACATCCGCATGAATTACCAACAAGCACAAGTGGAAACTACCGTGAAGTGTTTAGTTAGTATTCGTCAATGTTTATGCTTTCTGACTCTTTGTCGGATTATTCATCATATATATCTCATGAGCATGCTATGCTTCCAGCAGGATAACTTCTACATAACTATTATTCAGAAAAATATATCCTCGCTTTCGCTGCACCATGATACAAATATCGCTCATTTTCGCTCGAACGTCGCGGCATATCGCATTCCAATGTTTCTTGGTGAACAATGTGCTGGGTAATTATTATCGCTATGATATTAAGCATTAGGATTCATTCGTGAAAAGGAGCAACAATCGCCATTCCGGGATAACGGCGCAACGTCATACGTGAGAGCACATTTTAGCGAATGCCCCTTCCCTACGCACGCGGAGGCTTCCAGGCTTGCGTATTTATTCGCATACAGGCAGCACTCATTAGCACTGACTGATGTTGGCTAGTGTTTGCTAAATTTATTTATCATGAAGAGCACTTTCAGGGCCCCCGGGAACTACAGAAAGAAGTGTGCGAAAAGAGTAACACGTGCAGTCTAGGGAAAAAAGAAAGTAAAGAACAATACAATGCATTCTGCAAAGCGATCTCTTCGTCATCCGTTTCGATGGCACTCGAGGCGGAAAGGCGGTGCTAGGCGACGCTTGTCCTAAGAACAAGAAAGTCATTGCGCAATTTTGTGTGAGAAGATGGTACGTCCACCTTACCGCAATGATCCGTCCTTGGCGATGTGCAACGATGGAGATGACAGAGGAGGGTATCCTTAGAATGGCTGTTATAATGATCGATTTTGTTAAAAACATTAAGGATTTGTGATTGAAGGTTTGTGAAAATGATGGTTGATCCCAGCTAGTTTTAAGTAATGTTGGGAAAATGTATACTTGAACGATTGCTAAAGCTGCGTTAGGGTGTGTTCCAATCCTGGCCAGCATCGTAGGCAGTCTACACTGAGAGCTAAGAGGGCAGCATCGAGACCGAGTCGTGCCATACCTGGCGACAACTTTCTGTGGCAGCGCAGCCAAAGCTACGTGGGCGGAGCTTCTGCACATGTGTTACTACGCCAATCAGTCCAATTGCGGGCGATTTCAGTTTTGGTTTCGCAAGTGCATCTAACATGTGCGTTTTCGTACGAACATCCACGGCTTATTATGGTATTTGTGGAATAGCGTTATGAAAGATTATTATGGCTTTAATCGAAAGCTACCGCACTCTTTGACATACCCGTCCGGATTACGTGTGTGTGACGTGACGCCACCTCAGGTCGACAAGAAAAGTTATGAAAAATCAGCAGAACTGATATTCCTTTAACCGTCGTTCGCGTTGGAATCCACGAAAAACCGAACTTACGAAAGCGACTACTTTCGCGCAGACCTCCATACCGGCGAGATCCAAGCATTCCGCTCTGGTGCCATCCTGTTTGGAGAGCAATGTAGCCAGCATCTTATTTTTCCCTGATGCTGTATTCGCGACGCTGTCTGTTTGGCCGTCTACGACGAGTATTGGAACAGAGCCTTAGAATAGACAAGTGTCGGTCCCTATTCCGATATGCTGGCTAAGTCATGGTTACTATGGACTAATATTCGTTGGAGCTTAGAGCAACCTTTCCTTTTTTTATTGCTATATAAATTATATGGACAGTCTCGGCTGCTTTTTCCCGTCCCCGTCGCCGCCGTCATGCACCGTATATATATATATATATATATATATATATATATATATATATATATATATATATATATATATATAGATAGTCCCAAAGAAAAATAATTCAGAAAAATGCCAAATGCTTCCGAAGCGCGGAATCGAGCCAGCGACCTCTCGCTCCGCAGCGCGTGGCGATAACAACTACGCGACAAAGCGCAGATCCTTCAGGAGGGTGGTCTTGCCAGCATACTTGCTTATCAGTGGAAGGACAAGGGAAATATTCGATGCCCACAGAATTCAAAAGGCAGGGCACAATTGCGTCAGCCAGCAGTCAATTGCCCTCCATGAGAATGAAATATATTTTTTAGATTATTGTAACCGCTAACGTTATTTAGATAAGCTGCCTCGTGCCACACAGAAGTGTTTTCTTTTTTCCTTTTTACTTTGCTTTGTGAGAGCATGCGCAAAAAATGTATATGCTTGGTGTTTCTTGATTAAATTTTCCAGTTTAAAGTCAGCGCTCATGTTGTGTCCCTCCTTTACTCTGTCTTCGTCTTTTACACTGTTTACCTCGACCAGTTATCATGATCGTTGTCGTCGTCCTCGGAGCTTGAGAGGTCACGTCAGTAGTTGCAGAATTTGTAGATTCTGTGCCTGCTGCTGCTGATGATGACGATGATGAATTGTAGCGCAGCCCTTTGCAATGAGATGACAGCTTTCCGCCCCCACTCTTTGCGCAATGCACATGGTGAGACGCCTAGTGCGATTCCACGCTTCTGCCACGCAATATTACATCCGTTAACTTGACTCCTTCCTTGGCATCGTGATCGTATAGAGTATTTTTCCGAAGCAGTTTGAAGCACTGGCGTGGCTCTGTGGCAGACTACCTGATTGCCACCATAGGTCGGGAAAGTCACTCATGAGTCGACTCACTTAGACTCACATTGAGCCGTGAGTCTGAGTCTGAGTGAGCCCGAATGAGTATTGTTTTCGTGAGTTTGAGTCCGAGTGAGTCCGGTTGAGTAAAATTTTCGTGAGTCTGAGTCCGAGTGAGTTCGAATGAGGGAAGTTTTTGTGAGTATGAGTCGGAGTGAGCCCAAAGAGCGAAATATATTTCTTTAGTTACTATGAGTGAGCTCCCTGTGTTTTGCCGACATATGGCTAATTTAATGAACTTCACCATTATTGTCAGCCTTATGCCGGCTCACGTTTATACTCACAGCTACTCACAAATACTTCCAAGCACTAGCTTTCATGCGCCATCTCAACATTTATTGGGGGGGGGGGGGGGTTCTTTGATCTCCCTTTCGCAAAATCTTTCACGGGAATTTGTGATAGAGATATCTCGTGCCAGTCATCTCTTCAATAAAAGTGTCCTTACTGGATTACAAAATTTCATAACTCTATTTGAAAGTAGGAGCTTAAGAAAGCGCAAAGTAGAGCACCAATTATACGAGATATTGGTGTTAAAAGAGCATTGACGCTATGGTTGAAAAAGTTAAATATAAGCTAACGGACTCGTGAGTCGACTGAGTCTGAGTGAGTCCGAGTGAGTCGAGTGTTTGAGCTCAAGTGAGTTCTGATGAGAAAAATTTCAGTGAGTCTGAGTCCAAGTTAGTCCGGATGAGGAAAATGTTTGTGAGTCTGTGTTTCAGTCAGCCCTATGGGCAGAATATATTTCGTGAGGGAGTCTGAATGAGCTCCACATTTTTTGCCGACCTATGAATAACACGCAGAATACCTGGGTTCAATACCGGCTAGAACCCTGATTCCTATGTGATTTTAGAGCGCAGCTCTGCGTCGAGCGGCGTCGCCGTCGGTGGCGGAACCGACAGAGATTAAAAAATTAAATGAGAAAAATTTTGCCATCTCCCACTAAAGGGAACCATGTGGGGATGCGAAGGAGCGCATCGGTCGACTTAAAGTTCCGTTCATCACGGGCACCTTGCCCGATGTTAACGCGTCCTTGCATGTGGAGCACACCACGAATTCACTGTAGTTGCTGTTGATGTTACTCGTCCCGAACTCTTGTTGGAGCACGCCACGCGGGTTCATCGCGCGTCTGTAGAATCTCGTTCGCCGACGTCATCACATAAGTGCTGAGAGAGTGTAAGGAGGAGAGGCCCCAGCGTCTTACCCAGCCCCTTACACAGGCCCGAATGCGCTAGCGCGTGCCAGCACACGTGGTTTTGTCTGCGTTACGCCAAGCTAGGACAGCACACGGCAGCCCGGGCCCCTAAAGTGTGCACGTATCATCATCAAGGTGGTCGAAGAACAAGACAAAGAAGACTTCTCCTATGTGCGAACGCGCGCTCTGCACGTATCATCATCAAGGCGGTCGAAGAACAAGACGAAGAAGACTTCTCCTATGTGCGAACGCGCGCTCTGCACGTATCATCATCAAGGCGGTCGAAGAACAAGACGAAGAAGACTTCTCCTATGTGCGAACGCGCGCTCTGCACGTATCATCATCAATGCGGTCGAAGAACAGGACGAAGAAGACTTCTCCTATGTGCGAACGCGCGCTCTGCACGTATCATCATCAATGCGGTCGAAGAACAAGACGAAGAAGACTTCTCCTATGTGCGAACGCGCGCTCTGCACGTATCATCATCAATGCGGTCGAAGAACAAGACGAAGAAGACTTCTCCTATGTGCGAACGCGCGCTCTGCACGTATCATCATCAAGGCGGTCGAAGAACAAGACGAAGAAGACTTCTCCTATGTGCGAACGCGCGCTCTGCACGTATCATCATCAAGGCTGTCGAAGAACAAGACGAAGAAGACTTCTCCTATGTGCGAACGCGCGCTCTGCACGTATCATCATCAATGCGGTCGAAGAACAAGACGAAGAAGACTACTTCTATGTGCGAACGCGCGCTCTGCACGTATCATCATCAAGGCGGTCGAAGAACAAGACGAAGAAGACTTCTCCTATGTGCGAACGCGCGCTCTGCACGTATCATCATCAAGGCGGTCGAAGAACAAGACGAAGAAGACTTCTCCTATGTGCGAACGCGCGCTCTGCACGTATCATCATCAATGCGGTCGAAGAACAAGACGAAGAAGACTTCTCCTATGTGCGAACGCGCGCTCTGCACGTATCATCATCAAGGCGGTCGAAGAACAAGACGAAGAAGACTTCTCCTTGGCGCAAGCGCGCGTTTGATATGCTACAGATGGCTATGGCAGGTTTTAGAAAGCGGACGGTCCCCAATGGAACTACGGACAAAGCCCAGCGCAAAAGCTGCTTCGCATCAAAAAAAAAAAAAAAGCCAGGATCCAATGGGACTTGAACACGAGCCATCTGCGTGGCAGTCGAGTATTCTCTACCACAGAGTCACGCTGGTGCTTAGAACTCATTTGCAAAAAGACTCCATACAGGTACCATCTCGGGAAAGGAATCGCGTTAACCTATATAATATATAGCGTGGCAGAAGAGTAAAATAACAACCAGTCATCACGCAACGCTAATTGCGCAACGAGTGTGTGGTTTAATGCTTCCCACCCACTGCAAAGTTCTCAGCCATAATTCTTCATCGTCATCAGCCGCATGCAGCATCAACAAAGTGCACATAATACCTATGTGTACCTCGCTTATCCGCAGAAAGAGGAATAACGGCGTAGTGGGTGCTGTCCTACTTCAGAAAAATTGTGATTTATGGCGTAGTCGATACCTCGCGGAAATCCAAAACTTCAAACACAGTTGGCCTTGCACCAACACGAAGCTGTGCTCAGAATTCGCATTAGGCAGTATCGTAATCGTCGGTGAATTTTTTATTGAGTTCACCTGAGTTACTGTACCGCATGTCACGTTTTTTAAAGCCAGCGTTTGACGAAGCAATTAAGGCTTCCGCTTTAAAAGAGTCACTTACGTACCTGCATGAAAGGAGTACTGACGTTCTATGCAGCCGACAAAGACGATTTGGGCTCCAACAGAACCACGGAAATCTTCGAAGATGAAGGCGTTGTCTATGTTTTGCATACACTGGTGCATAAAACAGGCAGTTTGTTGTTATTAGTTTGCCGTTTAAGGTGCACCGCGACAATATTTAATATTCTAGACCCTTGATTTGTATAACACATATACGCATCATATATAGATATGAGCCCACGCATACAAGTGCATGGATGCGCGCGGACGTGAACGGCGACACTAGGGCTTCTCGGAGGCGGGGAAAACGCACAAAATGAATTGTTCCCTAGATCGACGAAAGCGACGCGCCACACAAAGTTGGGTTTTTCTCCAAGGAAGGATGGATGTTCGTGAAAAAGGAATCGCGGAAAAGGTTGGATCGTCTTGGAGGGGAAACTGCCGACGTCAAACGAGGCTGACTTTGATTTATGGGCGGCGGCCGCACAGAAGCGCGGTTATCGCACTCTCATTACTCACAATGGCTCCTCTCGACCAGTCTGCCTTTGGCCTGGAAGTTTCTCGATATTTCTCTCGCTATAGTGGGACGCGAAAGTGCGCACACCGAATGAAACCTGCGTGAGCCGGAACTCTTATGTAGTGTCGATGCTTGTGACGCAATAGACTCGTGCAGGAAAGAAAAAAATAAAAAAGAAATCGTACAGATGGAGCCCAAGCGAGAAACTGATTTTATTGCGTGAATATGCGCGCATATATTAAGTGCTTGGATTGCGGATCCAAAGAGAGCAACAACGATGTACAAGTACGCAACACAAGGCGCTGTTACAAAGCCATATCAAGGAACACAAACTAAGCCAAACTTGAGGTGCATCGGTGAACAAGTCGCCTCTCTGTTTAATTTGATGCGTAACATTCTTCCATTGGTCCTTGTGCACGAGCCAGAACGGAGGTGCAGGACGCTGAACTTGTTCGATTCCTGAGCTTTAAAGGTCATGGTCCATGTTTGGTCATTAAATTAAGACGCCGTCTGGTTTTGCGGATGCATACGTAGCTCATGGGTATTTCATAAACCCTTTTTACAGGGCAGTGCAGACAGAGCACAGCGTGCGTCTTCTCTCACGCCAACATAACCTTTTATAAGCGAGTCTCGACAACCTCTTTGCTGCTGATAAACTCACAGGACGTCGTGTCTAGTCGCCGTCCTTTTCAAGTTGTCGGCCATCTTATTCATGTAGGGTCCACCAGAGGTATTCTTTTTCTATTGCAGTCAGGCGACGTGACGGCTTAGATGGCGTGGCTACGATTACTGGCGACAATGACGCGACGGTTTCAGGCGGCGAGGAGAGAACGTCAACGATGTGGTAGTAGTACGGCTATGATAGAAGTGACGATATGGCGCTGATGGCATACAACAATGAAAAATACCAGCACCAATATTCAGAAGCTGTGGATTCTGTCATGGGATGAAGGAACTTTCCGGATGCTGCCAGAAAAAAATAACAGACTTATAAATTGGCGGTGATCTCCGGAACCGCCAACCATAATAACAGTTTGAGGTACTCCAGCATTTATTAAAGATCCTTGTTCTCTGTGTAACTCCTATATCGCCAAAAAGTAGATTGCTGCTTTGAGGGCAGCAAGAATACCATTGTAAACAAGGAACAGAAACTTTTTTTTGTCCGGCTTGCTTGGGTTGGGGTCCCGTTCTCCTTCCCCTTCAAAATTTAACTTGGCTCTGTCCTGTTCATTTTTCTTTTCTAGTTGGCATTGCCTGCTATATTCTTATGGTGCGGGCTGAGGCTTTATTCTTTTCATACCTCACAATAAAGAATGCTGTTTTGAGGTAGCGGTGAGGCACACTTCGAGCAAACCGGACGTGCGTCTGGTTAACCTCCCTGCCTTTCCTTGCTCTTTCTCTTGCAAGGCGTCAGTGTTTTGATTGGATTTATCTTTCCTTCCGCTCGTTCTTTTCCGCAGATGCCGTTATAAACGCTCTAAGGATGCGGTACAAGATTGTATGTGCAGGTTAGATTCACGATGGCATAACTATCGTGACAAATCAAAAGGAATATTCACAGTAGATATAATGACAAAGATTGCTGCTGTACTGTTTAGTTTGTAACTCTGTGAGCAGCACATGACAGTGACCACTACGCAGATATACCGTTCTCCAGAACCGACGCAGCTACAAGACTTTATTCGCTGGCACGTGAACTGACACCTGCCCAGTAGAACTCGTCTACACAGCTTGGATCCCAATCTCCAGCTCCGTCTTCCATCAGGAATATCGCGAGCTGAGGAGACGCTTCTGTGCCGCCTGTGGCTTGGCGTGGCATTCACGAATGCCTCCTCCTGTCTGATTGGAATGGCCAACAACTCTACATGTAATTACTGCAGCTGCGAAGAAACGATCTCCCATCTTCTGTGTGAGTGTCCCCGTTTCAGTGCGCCAAGACAAGAACTTTCTAATGCACTAGATAAACTTGACGATTGCCCTTTGTCGGAACAAAGGGTTTTGGGACCTTGGCCGAGTCCATCGTCAGCACAGAAGGCTTTAAAAGCATTATTGCGCTTCTTGCGGACAACTGGTCTTAGAGCCAGACTCTAAGTAGTGTCATATTCTCGTTTCCCTTTTCCCCCATCTCTTTTTCTTTTACAGCGAAAGCTGTTATGAGATCATTTCACCGGCCGTTTTTCTTGAAACTGCTTTGCAATAAGGTCCTATACAGGCTTTATGTCGGGAAGGAACCTCATTAGCATATGCAATATAGCGTGGTAGAAGAGTAAAATAAGCACCAAGCGTCGTACAACGCGAATTCTGCAAGCAGGCGTCACACAATGCGAATTGCGCAACGAGTAGGTTGTTGAATGCTTCCAGCCCATTACAAAGGGCTCTGCCATAAATCTTCATCGTCATCAGGCACAGCATCAACAAAGTGTGCATAATGCCTTACATGCGTTTAGCAGGTACCAACGCTCTCCGTAGAATGACGAAAAATGGCACAGTGCCTGCTGCCCTACTTCTAAAAAATTACAATGATTTATAGCGTAGGTGGGTTCCTCGCAAGTGCACTTGTATTGGTTGCCAAGGAAGCCCATAAGCGCATGATCCATTTCCTCGGGGTCTCAGTAAAGTTCTTTGCCCACCCCCCGTCTCTCTCCCACGTCAACGTATATTATACAGCATGACGGGAGAGGGAAATAGCGACCGGGCGTCACCCAATGCAAATTACATACCTGGTGGGCCGTTTAAAGATTCCAACCTATTACAAAGGGCTGAGCCATAATTCTTCATCGTCATCAGTCGTCGCGTCAACAAAGTGCACATAATGCCTTACAGACGCGTAGCTGGTGCCTCGCTTCTCCGCAGAATGACGAATAATGGCTTAGTAGGTGCTTCCCAACTTCACAAAAATTGTGATTTTGGCGTAGTGGGTACCTTTCTAGTGTACTTGTATTGTAGCCCCCAAGAGAGCTTCGGGCTCTAGAAACGCCGCTCTTCCAGCTTTCGCTGTGACTGTGCTGCGGTTTCAGCGCAGGCCTGGCGTTTTTTTTTTTCCTTTTCTTGCTCTCCTTTTTTTTGTAACATCTCTATTCTATCATCTTTTATCCCCCCTTACCCCTTTCCCCAGCACAGGGTAGCCAGCCGGTCTAAGAACGGGCTATCCTCCCTGTCTTTCCGCTTCTTTCTTCCTTTATTTTATTACAGCGAAAGCTGTTATGAGATCATTTCACCGGCCGTTTTTGGTGCCGTAGTTGTCCGCCGCCGCCGCCGCCGCCGCCGCCGCCGCCGCCGCCGGTGTCCGTAACCAGTATCGCTCGAAATAAGAAAAAAAACTAAATAAGAAAAAAATTCCAGGATGGAACGAGGTTCGAACCTGGGCCCTCTGCGTGGGAGCCCAGTATTCAACCTCTGAGCCATGCCGGTGCTTGAAACTGCTTCGCAAAAAGGTCCTATACAGGCTTCATGTCGGGAAGGAACCACATTAGCATATGCAATATAGCGTGGTAAAAGAGTAGAATAAGCACCAAGCGTCGCACAACGCGGATTCTGTAACCAGGCGTCACACAATGCGAATTGCGCAACGAGTAGGTTGTTGAATGCTTCCAACCCATTACAAAGAGCTCTGCCATAATTCTTCATCGTCATCACGCACAGCATCAACAAAGTGCGCATAATGCCTTACATGCGTTTAGCAGGTACCACGGCTGTCTGTAGAATCACGAAAAATGGCACAGTGCCTACTGCCCTACTTCTCAAAAATTACAATGATTTATAGCGTAGTGGGTTCCTCGCAAGCGCACTTCTGTTGGTTGCCAAGGAAGCCCATAAGGCTCCCATGATCCATTTCCTCAGGGTCTCAATAAAGTCAATTCTCTCTCTCTCTCGCTCTACGTTTCTCCGGTTAAAGTGTGTTATAAAGCGTGGTGGGACAGTTAAATAACGACCGGGCGTCACACAATATGCATTACGTAACTAGTGGGGCGTTTAAAGCTTCCAACCCATTACAAAGGGCGCAACCATAATTATTCATCGTCATCAACCGCCGCATCAACAAACATAATCGCTTACATATGGTACCTCGCTTCTCCGCAGAACAACGAATAATGTCGTGCTGGGTGCTTCCCAACTTCCCAAAAATTACGCTTTGTTGCGTAGTGGGTACGTTGCTAATGTACCTGTATTAGTAGCCACAGGAGAGTTTATAACGGGCTCTAGAAATGCCGCTCTTCCAGCTTTCGCTGTGACTGTGCTGCGCTTTCCGCGCAGGCCTGGCGTTTTTTTATTTAAAATACTGCTGTCTCGATTTCAAGACATAGCAGGAGTGGGTACATATTTTAGTACAAACAACAAAAGAAATAAAAGCTAAAATTATACAAACAGATGAAGATATGGTTTCCTTCCTTGCTTCCTTCCTTCCTTCCTTCCTTCCTTCCTTCCTGTGAGCAGCGGTGAAATAATTACGGCCTATTGCCTACCTAATCTGCAACTGTCAATGCCTAGACGAGAACTAGTTAATAACCATGACTGAATATTCTTCAACTGCCCCTTATCAGCGATTACCTCTGTCCCAAATCACACTAGTTTCTTAGCATTTGTGGTTGTTTCCACGCTCATTACCCGACCGCTTGTTCGCGTTCTTCGGAGCTTTCGAAGCAGCGCCTAACCAGTAAGAAAGGAGAGTTGGGGTGATAGCACAGAGGTGGAAAAAAGGGGGATTGCAGCTTGGTCAGAAAGGATGGTGACCCCGAAAAAGGGCAAGCCAGCCACAAATGGACGAACCATCATCGTCTTGTTAGAGAGACTGAGAAGCGGGAAGAGGCGAGGATCTCTCAGGAATGTTCTAGGCAACAGCAGCATAGACGGAAGAGAACGTAAGGGAGTGCTCCAACGAACGTCCGGCCAATCCCTAATGTAATTAACCCTGTGAATGGCATCCCTATAAAACTATGTTTGTGCTGGGCTATTAATCTTCCACCGCGTAGAAGAGACGAACAATTGCCCCCGTGGTGGTGCCATCCACGCACCACCGTTCGCTGTTCTGCCTTCGATTTTGCAGTCTGGACACTGCGAGAAAAAGACTCGTGGTCCTTCTTGTCTCAGCCGTAGCAGCCACTATCGCGTACCTGATTCGCTTTTATGACGAGTCGCGATAATAAATTCCTTGTTTCTAGAGGGACGGCGGTACGGGCAAATGTCGACGAAGTTCGAGAAAATGCTTGGCGTTTGAATGAAAAGGTTCTTCACTTCAGTTTGTCGACGTTCTTACTGACAAGTCTGTCGCACTAGACAAACTGATAAGACCATTGTTAGGATATTCTTCCGTATAGTATGGCATTATTCTGTACAGTAACATGATCACTTAACATGCAATCACACAATGACGAACCATTGAAAAAAAAGCTGCCTATTGGGGTTCCAAAGTTGGCAAAGCCTTATAGACAGTTGCGTTGACCAGTGGATGGACGCCACCGATTCATAACTCTTTATTACACAGTTACACATGCTACTAAGCGCAAATGTAGTAGGGCATAAGATAACAATTAGATGGGCGAGAATATGATGACAGCTCAAGGTTCACCATTTGCTAACCATGAACCTTGATAACGAAACCAGTAATCGAGTTTGTGAATGTGAATGAATCGAGTTTGTTCAAAATCCTCGAAAGCACCCGGGTGGTACGCTGACACGAAATACAAGCCTCGGTAGCAAGAACTCGAGTCAATGGGCGTAGCGAGCTCCACAGGGCATCTTCAAACCAGGGTGAGGCGTTAAGTGCAGTTATAGCTAGATGACGGCAGTGCTCTAAAGACGTGCGCGGAAGCAGCTGGTAACGTAGGTGCGGTTTTTTCTCCACAGTAATAGCGAAATGGATTGTAGTGCCTCATTCTGTGAGAACCTCGCGTTCTGCTGATGTCTTCTTTACTCTCCACGGTGATTGTTATCGTACTAGTCGTTATCGTTTTTATGCATAAGTTTCATTTTGTAACATACGTATTTTTCCTGTACGAATATATTAAGTGCATATATTCATGCGTTTATATTCACCCTTGCCCCACATGTCGGTGACAGTACAAGAATATGCGCAACTGAATACATGAGAAGTACAGTTTTATATATCAATAGCCGAACGAACCTTGCGTTTGTTTTATCTCACCCATTGTCGCTTTGCCTTTGAGGTTTGACCTTGATCGATGAGTTGGCTTTATTGCACAGAGAAAAGCATTCTTGTTGTTTTGTGGCCGGGAGCATTCGAGGCAGTCATTTTTTACTGATGATGAGAAAAGTGCTAGACTGTTCAATCATGTAGAAAGCCATAAACAGAGCGTGAATGAGAAAGGGTATCGATCAAGTCGAACTTTCTTTGAACTCTGTCAAGTCGCGATGATGGATTCGCTGCGGTCCACAACTATACCGCGGTTGCACACCCTTTGTCATTTAGTTCAAAGATGCTTCCCAACAAATTTTTGGATAAACGAACGCCGCGAAAGAGCGGTTAAAAAAAAATCACTTATAATATATAATTAGCAGAGTTTGAGGTACGCTGTGGCTTTGTCTCCCTTTGTGGTAGCCGTCTAAGAAAAAAAAAACACGCTGTACAACCAGCCGCCAGTGGTATGACCTAGCTTTTTAGTCAAAATGAAACGAAGCCATCTCGTCAGTCACGTATGCAATTAATGAAAATGAGCTTGCTTGCGCAGACCTAATGCATGTGAGCGCTTGTAGCTTGCAGTTCGTTTATCTTTTTTTTTGTCGCGTAGGAAAGTAGCGATTTTTTCGTGATGCGATATATTTAACGCTGGACAGCTCACGGTATACTGCCGGCCACTGAGTCAAGTTAAAATTAATTTAGATAGTTATGCCCACTACCACTAATAAACCTCTTTGCACTTTCTGTGGGATCATCCTTCATCGCTTCGTGTGTCCCCACTCAGGCACGACGAATGGAGCGCGACTGCTCGGGTGGACCACTAGGTTTTTCGTGTAAACAAGTACTCTATCTAATAGTATAAGTCTAACTTCTCTGTTACTTTTTTTGTTGCATTGTTCTCCACAAAAATAAACACTGGGGCAGATTTTCTGGGCACGGCGCACATACCACGCCCCCCTCCCCACGCGCACACAGACAAAAACGCGCGCGCTCACGCACATAACTGCACATCTTATAACGCGGGAAATTGATGTTTGCTTAGTATGGTGATGAATCCCATTCCTCAAGTATACTGACTTTGTAATCTCTAAAAGTTGGGCGCCGACCATGAGAACAATAAATAACAGTGGCTTCGTCTCGCGCATGGTAGCCTTGTTCACTGTAAATCCAAATGAGGTAGAAGTTCGGGGGAAGGTGGAATCTTGAGGCGATGAAGAATCCTTGGAACACGGGGTGTCACTGGAGCCAACGTTTAAACAAGCGGACTTGTCATCTTCAAGGCTGCGACTGTTGCAGCCTTGCAGTTGCAGCTTTGAAATTGCAGCCTTGAAGTTGCAGCCTTGATGATGACAAGTCCGCTTGTCGAAGCATCATCTCCAGTGATACCCCGTGTTCCAAGTATTTTTCATCAATAAATAACTGTAAGGATGCTTTACAACAATAATTGTCCCTAGTAACGAATAACGATAATTACTCGCAATAATGGCCGTGAGACAGACAAAACTTACTTATTTCTAATTCTGTGATGGACGTTGAAACGTCTGTCATATACACTGGCTCCACCTGGCCGAACGGCTTTCCGTCAAACCCTTGATTTCCTCCATTTGTAATCTTGCGAAGCGACTGCACGCATGACTGGTGCCCATTCAGACCCTCGAACCCTGTGCTACGAACATCTAAATGGATCTTAGAGTCATTGGCCCGGTATAAAAAAACAACAAACACAAACAAAAAAAGAAACGAGATAATAATCTTGTCTTGGGAAATCGAGAGCCTCGAAGGAGAGAGTTTCCGAAGCGAGATACTCTCGGAACGAATGCCTCACGCGATCGGTATAAGTTTTGCAAGAGATAACTGGCACATCGCAGACTCAGCAGCACTTTCCTTGTTTTTTTTTTATCCAAAGGAAGGAGGATTACACGCCGAAACGAGCTTCGGAAAAGAATCGAACGGCTTAAGTAACTCTGGAGGGAATGCATATTGCGGATACACCAAGCATTGAAGGAGGACTTCCGAAATAAATCTTTTTCAGACATGAAAACCTTTCCTTCAGGAGAGGTCGAAGAAGGGAGACAATAAAGTACAAAGCCATTCGTACAAACTTTGCCCACGTCCTTTATAATACGAGGCATAGGTTTAAGCTCGCAATCGGAGCTAATTTGAATACAGTGCTGCCGCTTGGCCGGTTGCATGCACAGCAGGTCAGGTCCTTTTTTGTTGTTTTGTTATTCCTCATTATCGTCATGTCCTTGTTTCAATTGATAGCTTAAGCCTTCGTTTTCTTTAGCGAACTGGAAAGAGAACATGTTTTTTTTTTTGGTTTTGAAGTAAACACCGGAACGCGAGTATGCGAAGGGATCGTAGGAGACAGAAGTAAAAGGTGTATTCAATGTCGTCTGTTCGAAAACTTTGGAGGAGAGTGCCCGAAACAAAAAAGTGATGGAGGAAGTGATGGAAAGAAGTCGGAATAAGCAGAAAGATTGTCTCGAAAACTGTAGAACAGAGGAGGCTTAGACAACACTGTGCACGTCAGTTAAAATCCGATGGCGGACCATTACTTTCTGTGTGTGCATACAGGCATAGCGACACGGACGCACGCACACGTATTCGCGAGGCCGAAGAAATGATGCGATAGCAAGAAATTTAAGTTTTATACTAGTTTAGGCTAGCAGTTAGCTCCTTTAGCATCCGATGTGGCGCAACTCTACAAAACGTAGGCGTATGGGAACGCGGCCTCTGCAGGCAAGCGAAGCGGCCTTCGTGCTGTCATGTTTATCGTAATCGCCTCAACTCAAGGAGGTGAGAGAACAGCACGTACTTAGGTGTGATGCGTCTGCTGATCTCCGTCATGAAAGCGTACGCGCGAGCGCGCCTGTTTGATAAAATGTTCGCAGTTTCTGCCGGAGCGACGCAGCCTGGCATTCCGGCATGCGCCTTCGCGCGAGACCGGCATGGTTCATCTCCGCTTGAGCCGTGACCGCCGTCAGCCCTCGCAAGCTTTCATGCACACATACATAATATACGAAGCGCGGGGCGATGTTATCTATTTGGAATTGATGCGGAACATGACGGCGACGACAGAAACGCGCCTCGAGAGTCCGTTTAATTGTTATTGCACTAATAATAAAAATAACTGCTGAAAGCTCTAAGGTGTGCTGTTTCTTGAGCCTCTAATCCTGCGTACACCATACTTAAACACCGACACAACCGCACTGTGGACTGCCGTTTCTTATGGGAAAATACGAAGGCTACGAGTGTAGCTTCAATTCTTTCTGTTAGCCTTTCCGCCTGTCCCTCCGTTGTATGCGATCCCGCACAGCATGGTGACTTCTAATGGAGGCCGGCAGCTTCGCTTATTTACCGGATCCTCCAGTGACCCTACAAGATGCGGTCAGTATATCGAGGTTGATGCGTCACCGCTGTGGTTGCTGGAGCCGTCTTTTCGCAGCTTCGACACGGAAAGTGTTGAACCTCCGAACTCGTTTGTATTGATTTCGGCGCGGAGTGACCGAGTGCGCCGAGTGTTCAGCCTGCAGCCGAAAACGTGATGGGGAAACAGCGAAACGCACTAACGATTGGAGGCCAGTTCGGCCGTCTCGTCCCTGCGGGGAGAAGATTATGCCGCCACTGGACGGCTGGTGTCGTCCGTTGTGCGCTTAAAAGCTTGGCTGAAACAACGCACTACGTTTTTGTTTTGTTCTCGGTTGTTTGTGGCCTGCAGCTCAGGCGTGGAGGACTAAAGCTGGCTGGCTGGCTGGCTGGCTGGCTGGCTGGCTGGCTGGCTCGCTCACTCGCTCACTCGCTCACTCGCTCACTCACTCACTCACTCACTCACTCACTCAACCAACCAACCACACAAACTCAACCTTTGTCAGCCTTGATAAGGCTGCCGACATCATTCGCATTTAACTTCGCACGCAATTCATTACCCGTATTCGGATCGTTCCCCAACCATTCAAGCGCGCCACAGAGACAGCGGAGACAGTCGCGAGAAGACCGGATTATGAACGAAACACGTGCTGCCTCTCGCTTGAAGTGTCAGGCCTTCTTCCTCGCGATGTTTGTAAGTTATCGGCGGAGCACAGCTTACGACGAGCTTTGAGTCGCGACAGCGTGGTCTCCGTGGCCTATAGTTGGTTGGTAAGCCGCACGCCGAGCCGATACGACGCTTCAACCGGCTTTTGAATTTGATAAATTGAGATCCCGCCTCGAGCGAGTCTAGTTTAATGGCACACTTCTCGCTCCAAAGCACGTTCACATAAATTCAGGGTACGGACGTTAATTTGCGGGCTCCAACTTTACGGACTGATTTATTTACTTGTTTGAAACTTTCAAACAAGATTACCACCGTTTACTCCACAATGTTAATTTGTTTCAGAATTTGAAAGGTCTTGGCTTCTTGGTTGCGTTCGGGAACAGTAATTGCCTGGAGTATAGTTCAAGCCAAAGTCTTTGCCCGCTTATCGAGTGAGTCTCTGCTCTATATGAAGAACCAGAACCTGGAGTCAGTTTTGGTAACTAAGTGTTTTCGTAAAAATTTGTTTTTCGCCTATGTCCCATTCAGTACGGCAGGGTGCCCCAGCTGCCGCCGAGAAATGTCGCCCCGCACTCATGTCTCCGATACCTGGGAATAATCTAAAGAGCTGGCGACATCTTCGCTTAACGTGAACAGCCATGCACGATGATGTTACTAGAAAATGTGCAGAAAAGGATTGGGGGATGCTTAAGCTTCGGGCCACACACACACACACACACACACACACACACACACACACACACACACACACACACACACACACACACACACACACACACACACACACACACACACACACACACACACACACACACACACACACACACACACACACACACACACACACACACACACACACACACACACACACACACACACACACACACACACACACACACACACACACACACACACACACACACACACACACACACAGGGAGAGAGAGTATAGGTTTCCGCCCACTTCACCGCCACTTTTATGACCACAGTGTACCCACTACGTGTGTTTAAGAGAATACCCGCACTAACGTGTGTGCCCTTTGTAATGGATGGCATGCTTTAAACCAGCAGGAATTACACGCGCTATACTTTTTCGAAGTTGGGATGCACCCACTACGTTCTGCTTGCTTGAAATGCGAGCGCTTAACGTAGACAAGGGCGTAAAGAAATAACACACGCACAGGCCCTTACTACCAACTGAAGGTTTAATGGGAAAAAGAGACATATATACTGACAGATAAATGTTTCGTAAGCACATCCATCGTTGCCATTGCGAACGTGCAACGTTCGCAATGGCAACGATGCTTTTCTGGCCCAACATGTCAGCATGTGTGGATGCGAAGTTCAGTGTGATAGCACAGTTGTGGTTCATAGGCACAAAGATGAGCGCACAAGGATTATCGTTGAGGCTGCAAACATAGCGCGTGGCGGCTCGACTTGCGTGAGCAAACCGTCAATAGCTCTGTCTGATAGGGAGCTTGATTTTCTCGACAGTGGCAGATGCAGTAGGCGTTAAGGAATTGCTGTATGGTAAAGTGGGCTTTGGAAAAGATTTTATCACTCTTTTTATGGTTTGTTTGTGGTGTGCTCTTATCGGATGTGCTTACGAAACTTTTATCTGTCACTATATATATCTCTTTTTCCCATTAAACCTTCAGTTGGTAGTAAGCGCCTGTCAGTGTGTTATTTCTTTACGTCCTTGTCTACGTTAAGCGCTCGCATTTCAAGCAAGCAGAATGAATCACCAACTAGCCCAGTCAGCCATTTTGACCCACTACGTGTTCGTAAGGGAATACGTGCAGTAATGTGTGTGCCTTTTGTAATGATTAAACCACCAACTTGTTATGCCATTGACATGGTGTGACGCCTGATGGCAACGGACGCTTGTACCACGTTTTAGTGCAATGTTATATCTCGTAATGTGACGCCTCCACACAAGACGCGCATGTTTGTGAAGCATGAAAGGTACGTTCAGTGCAGTTCGAAGCATTGGCTTGGGTCTGTGGTAAAACACCTGCTTGCCACGCTGAAGGCCTGGGTTCGATTCCACCTCGGGCACGTCATTCCTTTATTGTTTGCATCCATGTCAATTTCTCGGTCATGAACAACTATGATTTTTCGCTCACGTACAAACGGCGGCGCCGAAACCGACAAGCGAATCACTGCGACACGGGCTCTTAACGCTGTGGCGTTAAAATTCGAGCCGCAGCCTTCTCAGGATGGCGGTCAGACAATTTGGCCGGATGTCATGGCCTGTTTCTCTGCAGGGGAGATGTACAAAACAGAATGAGAAAAGAGTGATGAAGAATGGGAGCTCTCCTTAATGAGTTTAGTTTTCTCTAAGTCATGAAGGACAGCGCTCGCCAATATTTTTTTAGCTGTGGCGTAGTAGATGACCGACGAAGACTTCCCTCGCGTCCCAATATTTAATCGCTCTATCTATGCAAACGTGGGGTATGGGAAATGTACGAAATGAAGCGCTCATCTATGCACTCCGGGCCCCACCCGCTTTGTAATGGATTGTGAGAAGTGCAGACACTGGCCTTGTGGTGCGTTCAACTGTGGCCGTGAATGGCAGTAGTCTTAGGCTGGAAATTAAATTGCCAGAGTAGTTTAAGTGGTGAGATCCGAGTTTAATGGCACACGTGGACTTGTCGAAAAGGCGCTAAACAACCGGACAAGAAAGACAACAGGTAGAATCATGTCTGGAATCCCCCTTTGTTTCCCTGTTCGCCCGTGAGACCGCTGTAATGTACAGCGGTTGCTGCTTCGCCTTTCCTTTCACTCGGGCCGCACTTTCATTTCGCCGAAGAAGGGCGACGGCAGCGCCTTCGCGAGTGGAGGTCGAAACAAGGAACCAATCCCGCTACTTGCCGCTTCTGTCACCGATGCGAAGGCGCACAGGAAGAAGCAGGAGAAGGAGAGAGCGAGTGCCTCAAGGCTCCGAAACAATCTAAGAGTCCGGCGCTCTGAAAGGCGACCACTGTCGCGAGAAGCCGAGTGGTTAATAAAGCCCGTTTCGTGAGAAACTTCCTCGATGATGTTTCTGTTGGTTTCTGTTCTCTTTTGTCGCAGTGAAGTTTTCCTTTGGCTTTGATTTGTTTCTGTCTGTCTACTGTTCGTGTTCTCTGCTCGGAAAGTCGCTGGCAACATTCGCAAGCCGTAGCCACCCACACTGATAATTTATTTTGTTATGAATTACATTTATTTATTGATTTACACATTCACGTCACAGGTTCCAGTGTTAGGAACATTGAGAGATGCGATGGAGAGTTCCAGAAATAACGAAAAAAGCATGTAAATGGTGCAGAGACATGGCACAGAGATTGGGAATGGTACACCAGATGTGAATGGTACACAGAAAAATGTCTGGGAGACTCGCTTGCTTCATTAGTTTTGGATATCTTTCTATCAGTTTGCTGTCGCTGACACCAGTTTCAGCTTTTCGTAGATGCCTCTCCGTATGCTAGACGCGGTTTTGTCAACAAGACTAGGAAAGAGCATAAGAACCGCGTTGTGAACAGGATGTAGACGTGAACGGTGCTAGAACCGAAGTGAGCCGAATAGCAGTTGAGACCGTCAAAACTAGAAAAAAAATTACACCATCTCCCGCTAAAGGGAACCATGTGTGGATGCGAAGCAGCAGTGAGACGATTCGCTTGAGCGGGAGATGGTGCATTTTTTTTTCTTGCGTCTCGAGCCTTCATCTGTCGTAGAATCACCACTGTCTTCCAGTCTCCATCCAGCTCCCGCTGCATAGAACTGCCGGCGTCCGAGGTATTCGACTCCCGCAAAGTCGCAAGATCATGTCTGCCTCTCTGCAGTCCATGGCATTGGTGTCGTCGTGGGATTCTTCAGCGAGGGAAGGAGAGCACGAGCGCCCCGCGTCTAGAGCCACAGAAGCAGAGGCGGCCATCGGCCGCTCGTGCCACGTCAAGACGCCGCAGGCGTCGCTGCTGCCGACTCGTCGCAGGAGAGAATGAGGTGCGCGAGAGGCTGGGAGCGTAGGAGGCGAAAGAGGGAGGGAGGAGACGCGCATGCGCAGCGGGGTTGTGGACGCCGCGGGATGGTCAAAGCCCCCGCCTTTAGATGCTTCGCATCTAAAAGAGAAAAAAAAATGAAAAGAATTTTGCGGATGGAAGATGCGACAGATGGCGAACATTGCGATCGAGTGCAATTTTAGAGGGGAAGGATAAAGAACTACAGCTACAAAGGAAGTCCTCTAATGCCAGTTTACCTCCCCCCGCAATTACTTAGTTATTTCAAGGTACCGTACAGGCCTCATGCAGAGCATTCAGTAGGGGGGAGGGGGGCGTCTTAATACAAACGACAACAGTAAACCGATAGATGAGAGCAAAAAGTGTTCACAGTACTAACGTGCTTGTAAAACAGTGTTACAAATCAAACTAAATGGGAAAGCATTACTCACAATAGTCAGAAAAAGCAAGAAAAGTCTATTTCAAGGTAATATAAAATTAGCGCATTTGCTGACTGTTGACCCGAAGGTCACGGGATTGAATCCCGGCCGCGGCGGCCGCATTTTCGATGGAGGCGAAAATTTTTGAGGCCCGTTTACTTAGATTTAGGTGCACGTTATAGAACTCCAGGTGGTCAAAATTTCCGGAACGCTCCCCTACGGCGTCCCTCATAATCATATGGTGGTTTTGGGACGTTAAACCCCAACGATTATTATTTTATAATGAAACGAAAATGCTTGGGCGCGCCAGACGAAAAAGGGCACGTGAAATACTCGAAGCGCCTGTGATCTTGAGGCTTGACCCACATAAGTGCATTAGTGAACCTTCCGTTTACATACATAAAAAAAGAGCTTGAATTTTTGGGCTAGACAAATGGCCTTTAAGATAGTATTTGATACTGTCGCGAGTGCTTGTGCGCATGTGCGCTGTCAGAAGTGGAAGTTTGTTGTTTTCAAGAAATCCAGTTGTTAGTCCGCGCCAATCCTGTCCACATCCTCTACTTGTGTTCGTCCTCTTTAAGCATTCATGATAAGGAGGGGACGCGAACCCAAGATGCGGACGTACGTACAGATATTAGGAATGTTAATTTGAGGATGTTAGACGAGTAGTTGCGTAAACAGCGGTGAATGTACGAATTCATGTGCACTCTAAGAAAGAAAAGAGTCCTTTGACTCCTTTTGGAGAGCCCTAACTTGCCACGTATATGACTATCTCTAAAGAGGCCCGCCAACTCTCTTTGGAGATCACTGTACTCTCTTCTGAGAGTCGTGTGACCCACAAGTTATTTAACGTGCCCCTTCAAAGAGAGTCATATACGGGACAAATCAGGACTCTGAGAAAGGAGTCACACATACTCTTGTTTTTTTAATGCGAATGCATTTCTTAGTCGGGCTATGTAAGGCATCCGGCGTTGTCCGCGCGCCTCTCCGCTCTCACTCCCTCTCCCATAGCAACAGCTGCGGGCGCGCGCGCTTGTCCTCGCCCCTAGCAACCGGAGCAGGTGGTGCGGGCGGAGTAGCGGAGAGTGAGTGGGGAGGAGGAGCGCGCTCTGGCGTGTGAGGGCGCTCGCATCGTGGGAGCTCGGCGGAGCTCCCGCGTGTGTGGAGAGAGTGCAGGAGAGGGTAGGTGCAATGCTACGCCACTCCTTCTCTCGCCGTTCGCTCTCTCTCCTCCCTGCGCCACGGCCTCAATGCAGTGCTTTTGAAACGCGTTGTAGCCTTTGTGCTGCCTTGGCACAGCCTGAAAACAGTGCGTTCTAAACGCGTTTGTTCTGCATTGAAGGCGGTGGCAACATCCCTGAGGTGATTACGAACGCACGTAGGAAGCGTTCGTTCAAAGAGGCGCCCAAAAGGGAGACACTTGAGCGCGTCGATGTGTCCAGCTTTACGCCATTAAAATTACTACGCCATGTACTCTCGGCGCAAGAAATGCATTCGCATTTCCTCACGATTCCCTTCGGGGAGGTGGGGGCATTTTTTTTTCTGAGAGTGTAGGTAAGCACGGTCCTTGGTTTCAGGCTCCATTTACTGCAAGTTACCAAACACATATTGCTGGCGCTCAGTTTCTTTGACCCGTTTTCTTTTCTCCCTTCCCGCTTCCCCACCATCTTCACAAAGAAACCTACATTATGAGCCATTATACTACCCGCCGTAGTGGTATAGTGGTTATGGTGCTCAAGTGCTGACGCGAAGGTCGCGGGATCGAATCCCGGCCACGGTGGCCGCATTTCGATGGAAGCGAAATGCTAGAGGCCTGTGTACTTAGATTTATGTGCACGTTAAAGAACACCAGGTGATCAAAATTTCCGGAGCCCTCCGCTACGATTTCCATCATAATCATACCGTGGTTCTAGGACGTAAAATCCCAACAAATATTATTACTGAGCCATTATATGAGTGTGATTCCGGCTTTAACAGAAACCAGCGCATATACTGTGTTGGTTATTCTCAGTTATACAAGGTGCAATAAATTTGTATAAATAGAGGTCATCTTATTGAGAGGTATCTTATCACTATTTATACAACATTTATCGCACGTTGTGTGTCAATATGTTCGCTCCCGTTTTTGCCTATAAATGCTAAATTTTGCCATTCATCGTGCTTATCTCCACTACGTGAAAGCGCCGAAGACGAATATCCAAGCTGTCTTCACTCCTGTGGTGATACCATGTCAGGCTACCTTTTGTCGTCTTTAGCCGTGATG
Organism: Rhipicephalus sanguineus; assembly: GCF_013339695.2. Taxonomy (NCBI): domain Eukaryota; kingdom Metazoa; phylum Arthropoda; class Arachnida; order Ixodida; family Ixodidae; genus Rhipicephalus; species Rhipicephalus sanguineus. Next base: position 28,491,250 of record NC_051186.1, on the reverse strand, counting down.
GCAGCGGAGGGCTTGTCCACGGACCAATTGAATTTCTTCAAACACGTGTTTAGCATCAATGCAACAACGACTCAGCAACGACTGGAAAATTGATTCCCCTTCTGTGCTGAGTTGTGTATTACCTCTGCAATATCGAAATGCCCATAGTTCATGTGGACCACTACTACTAGCTTGGATATGCTACGTCCTACCGTATTAATATTTTCCTCCTTTTTTCCTTAGTGGCCAACAAAACGTCCTTACCTACTCTACCACATCGTAATCTATCGTAATCTGCCGTGCCATCTGATACGCTAAGCATGCCCTACCTTACCATGTGATACTGTACAACAGCTGACATACCATATTCTGCATTATCCTAGCATACTTGAAACCGGTGTTGCGGAATGGGCGCCTCCATTCCATTCCAATTCCATTCCGGGGAATTCGAACTTACCAGAGTTCCGTTCCTTTCAATTGCTCGGAATGAAAAAACTTAGCTCATTCCCACTCCGGGAATGGCCGGGTAGTTCAATTCAGTTCCTGTAATTCCTCAGCGTAGGAAAGGCATCTTGATAGTTTTATCGAGTTAAGAATGAACACTCCATAAAACTGATGTCATCAGATGCATTAAGAACTGCAAAAGTACGCAAAACACGTTATTAAGGTCGAGGGATTGTAGCTCGGTGACATACCTCGTGCACTACAACCACCATACTAATTCTCCTAGGGGCAGTTGTCTCGCTACCTAGAGCATTTGCTTGGTCAGCATGTTTGAACAAAAGGTGATGTTTTAACATCATTTAAGCCTAAATGTGTTAATGCTAAAATGACTACATAGCGCAGTTTTATGCTGACAAAAGTAGTGTTCAAGAAGACTATGAATTTTTGCCACGCTTCTGGAGTGGTCGTGAATATGGAGAAAACTAAGATTTAATTATTGGGGAACAAAACCCTCTAGATGTGCTGGTATTAGTTGGAACAGTGCGCCGCTCTGGCACCAGAATCAAACACAAAGAAGTCAAGGGTAGGGAGACAGCAGGCGGCTGGGGCGCCGCCGAGGGAAAAAAAATTGGGGGACGCTTAAGCTTCACCTTTAAGAGTTGAACGCGATAGCGATATCCTGCCCCTAGTGCGTACTTCGACCACTTAGTGCATACTTCTAATTGTATGTTATTACTCGAGAAGTTCACATTGTGCATTACTGCAATGTAATTGACAAAGAACAATGTGGCCGCATAGCCGCAGCACGCCGAGCTTTGTTGTCTGCCTTCTCTGCCTCCGTCTTGCGTGGCCGCCCTCGTTGTCGTGCGGCACTTTACACTAATGCCCCACAAAAACTCGCCGATGAGGAAGACGCCGCAGTGTGGTTCACGCTTGTAGACTACACAGAATCCATCGCAAGCGTGTGAAGAGCCCGGTGGCGTGAGAGAACCTCCGTGCGCGTGTCATTTTTTTTTTTTCGAAGTATGGTGCAACGAACGCGGGAGAACAGCGAAGAGGGGTACCACATCACGTTGTTCCCAGCTCATCTCGATGGCTTAGTTAACCCTAATGTTACTAACAGCGCAAAAAAGGACGAAGAACCAGGAAGAAACACAGACAAGCGCTGACTTACAACTGAAGTTTATTTCCGAAACGAGACAGAATATAAGGAAACTGCACGTGGACAAAAAAGATTGCAAAGCACTTATTTGCAAAAAAAAACACAAAACAGTGTTATCAGCCCATATCACTTGCGGTGGTCATGCGCACGGGACATGTACCGAACTTCTTTTTCCATCAAGGCGATGGACGGGACACTGACGCACTTATCGCCAAGTTTCGCGATTTCTGCAGCCTCAATTATTTCCCGCGTTAATTGAGAAGCAGATCGCCCCAACACACGGCACCTCTCGAATAGGGGTTTACACTCAGCAGAGCGACACGTGCTGCAATGAAGGGCTAAGTGCCCACTGTTCATTTGCCGAACATTGTTGCTACGTTCGCGCAACCGGTCGTTCACACATCGGCCAGTTTGACCGACGTACTGCTCTCTGCGTCTCGTTTCGGAAATAAACTTCAGTTGTAAGTCAGCGCTTGTCTGTGTTTCTTCCTGGTCCTTCGTCCTTAAAGCGCTGTTAGTAACATTATGGATCACCAACTTGCCCAACGAATCGCTCTCTTTAGTTAACCCGCCCGGATGTTATCCTAACGAGCAGGCTCATAGTTTAGCGCGCGATTTCACGTACCGCGCTGCCACGGATAGCCAGGCTCGTAACAAGGTCGACATCCATAAAAATTCATTATATACTTTTCACAAAATTATTTCTCACTACCGCCTGGCCAGGAAAAAATTTCCACTACCCCCCCCCCCCCCCCAAACTGAACAAGCCTCATGCTACCACATTCACACTTCTGCAAACTCGTTCGTATCACACTCCTCGGTCCCTTAATAGGATAGACCCCGACCACTTACAGTCGTGCCTCAAATGCGGCCATGACTCATGTTCTTTCGACCACATCCTCTGGCTGTGCTCAACCCTTAATGACTCTCCACCCTTCACGAAGGAGCAATGGGAGGAATCCCCAAAGAGCAGAAGTCTTCACACTCAACTCCAGAGGGCCCACGACATCGCGACGGAACTTCGACTTCGAGTTCCATCGTGGGCGGAGCCACCAACTTGATCTCGGGGCCTCCGGCTCCCCAGATTCGAGTTCCTCAGGACTCCAATAAAGTTCTCGTCATATCATGTCATGAGTGCACACGCTACGCGTGGGTAACAGAATACGCGCACTAAGGTGTGTGCCTTATGTAATGGGTAGCATGCTTTAAACCAGGAGCAATTATGCACGAAAAACTTATCGAAGCTGCGATGCGCCAACTACGTGGTCTTAATGGAATGCGCACAGTAATGTGCGTGTCTTTTGTAATGAGTGGCTGGCTTTAAACCACGAAGTCGTTATGATATTCACATGGTGTGACGCCCGATGGCAATGTACGCAAGTACCACGCAATATTACTGCGCTATCACATCTCGTACTGTGACACCTGCATACAGGACGCGTATGTTTGTGAAGCATGAAGGTTACTTTCAATGCAGTTCAAAGCAGAGGCGTGGCTGTGTGGTTGGGTACCTGCTTGCCATGCAGACGGCTTGGGTTCGATTCTCACTCGGAGTCTCGGACCCAACATTTTTATTAATTATTTTATTTGCAGCTTTCTCGATTTTTCGATCATGGGCAAGATGATTTTTCGCTCACAACCAACTACGCCGTCACCGACGACGACGCCGACACCGGAATTTCTGCGAAACGAGCTCTTTAACGCTCTCGCGTTAAAATCACAAAGCGTAAGGGGGGTATGCCGCCGTTGTAGCTCCGCGCGACGGATACCAATGGCATAGAGCCGCGGTTAGGCGAAGAATAGAGACAAACTTCAGAGCAACACAGTCTCTATCAGGACAGAACTGTAGTAGGCGCGTTGCTTATCAATGTACCGTGCTTGTAACCAGCCAAGCCATTTTAAAAGTACTGCTTTATTCTTAAATTCGAGGCTCTGACGTACTATTCTTTGAAGTTTGAAAAACAGCGCGTAGGACGAAAACGTGCTTTATTTTCGGAAAATTACGTAATTCCATTCCCATTCCATTCCGGGGTCACGAAAATGTGGAATGATTCCGGAGTCATTCCAATTCCGAAGTGGCAACTCCGCAACACTGCTTGGACCGATGCACGACGCAACTCCCATACCATGTCCCAGTCCGCTCTATTCTGTTATCTGTCGCTGGTCACATATCATAGTGTTTTTTTCAGCATTAAATTATCCCATGCCCCTTCTTAAAAGTATCTCCATCCTCGTGGACTTATGATTGCAGTATTTTCTTGCCGACGGAGCTTCCAGCCATAGCCAGCAGGAAGCGCGAAACGGAACCTTCGCAATGTCGAAAGACGCGGGTAATCGGAACTCAACCGATAATAAATTAACCCTGCTATTCTCATTGCGCCTCGACTAAGCCGTTCTCTGCCCGAGTTTTTCTTTTCTAATAAATTGCCCGCTACTCTATAGATAAGGAGTTCGCGCCATGGTCCAGGACTTCGGCTCCCTCGCTCGGTAATTAACGGCATCGGCACTTCAAAAGAAACCCGCTCGCGCAATTCGAGAAACGTGAAATGGTATAGGAAGAATGGTATAGATGATCCTGAACTCTGATATTCACGGAAGCGTGAAGAAGAACCGATGCAATTTTGTTAGCGCAGCTTTCGTCTGAAAACTTTCTTCTGTGCTTTCTATTTTGAGGATTCTGATTGGAGGAACTGCTCAAGTTCCTCAAGAGAGAGGGAGAGACAGAATGATGGGGAGCGGCAAATCGTAATCTTGGTGCTTGTTTTTATTTTTGTATCTATTCTTCCGTTTGTTTCAAAGAAATTCTAGTGTGTGCGTGAGAGAGGGGATGCATAGTAGATTGCAGTTATGGTGCTCACTCTTATTGTTTTGTAAATATTAATGCTGCCTATTTTTAAAACTTGTAGTCCATTGTTGGCCGAGTGCGAATTTTATGACCGAGTGAATGGACGGAAGTACTTGCTTCACGGAATTTTGTTTCAAGCAGCTCTCTGCTTGTTTTAATCGCCTTATAGTTTTCACTTCAAAATGGGGGGCAAAAAACATGTCTTATGTGAACGATAAGACAAAATAATCCTGCTGTCGACGTAAAGAAGAAATCATAAACATCCATCGCTGTTCAGTGCTTAGCACCATAGGCGTGCTCAGGGACCCTCCTCCCCCGCTCTTCTTCCGTTGGTCGAGCCCGAAATCAAACAAGCTCCTCAATGATGCAAATGCAAAGATGAAAATCCAGCGATGACGCGCTTCTCAGAAATGCCTGCCATTGGTCCCCGGCTTTCGGAGGTAAATGTTGGAAGAAAACATTTCTTTGAATCTAGCATCAGGGCTCCTCGGTAGCCATTATCGCCAGAAAACGTACGTAGACATAACCCTGCGCATTAAAACATGACGTGAAAGGCCCTACTCAGTGACGCTATGGGGCAGTATTGGCGCTCCCCTTTAGCTGACTATGGGGGGTGCCCCCCCCCCATCCCCCTTAAGCACGCCTATGCTTAGTACTTCACAGTTTCTTATTAAGGGCCATGGGCGAGCGTTCACATTTCAGCAGGTTATTGGAAGCGGTACTATGACACAGCAGCTGGCTCTTCAGTCAGTTATTTTTATGCCAATTTCTGTACGTTTTCTTCGCACTCTGCTCCGGACGTTTAATCACAATTTAGCAATACATAATCAGAACCTTTAATATTAAACAACTCGCACAATATGTCTCGCTTTCAAACTGTATAGGTAAACAGTCGTTCTGAATTCGACGCCGCGTTTTTATATCACAACTACACGTTTCATGCAATAAGCAAAGTAAGCCTCATTTTACGCATCAAACGCTTTCCAGTCGCGTGCGAACTAACCTGACAGCGCGCGTCGTTGAACATTTATTAACGCGTAAGCATTCTACTTGTGCCTCCTTCTACTGGCCCGTTCATCTGCAACGAAGCGTGTCACGCGTTGCAATAAGTGGGCTTCCTCTAAATTATCTGTCCTGAAGACAGTGCAGAGCGGCGAACACTGATGCGTTTATCGTATCTACTCGTATACTACCAGTAGCAGTTAACCTTGGTTAACGTCGATTAGCTAAGGCCGGATAATGTTTGCTAAGTGCCGGATAACCACGGCTAATGTCTGCTGGTGTTTTCATACATTGGTTAAAGGGGCCCTGCAACACCTTTCTTAGTTATATTGGAATAGTCTCATTATTGACGTATGACTCTTCACGAGTCATATGCTGCAAAAATTTTTCGAATCCGTCAAGTCTAAGTGGTGTTACCAAATTATAGAGATCACGTTCCGCAGCTTTCTCCCTCAACTCAACGCCGCGAGCGCGCGGAGAGCTAGGCAGCGAGTCGAGGGAGGGAGCGCAGACGAGCGAGGCTCCGCCCAAGAGCGCCGGCGGAAATTTTTTCTTCACTTTTTTTCTCTCTGATGTCTGGGCGCAACCACGTGGTCTGTGCCGCCACTTCCGGTCGGCTTGCGTCGTTCTCGTCGAGCGGAGCCGTATCGCGCGTGCTTGAAAACTGCGCGTCGGTTTGGTAATGTTGGGTGTGCACCTCGAACGCCGTAGTGTTTTCATCGCTTTGCCGACCATGGAAGCAAACCTGCGCGCTCGTTTGGAATGAATGACAGCTGAGATCGGTTTCGGCCCATACTCCGATACACCGCCTCGTAAGACGGCACTGGCAGACGACCCCGAAGCGCCGCCATTACCGGACGCCAGCATTGTTATCGGAGACATGCTGCACGGCTGCCTCGGTCGGTCGTGAGAACGTGCCGACGATGCAGTTCCCAGCTGACGAGGCAACACTCGAACGGCTGCCACTCTCAACGGCAACCGGCGATGGTCAAAAGCACAGAAATATTCACGTTTTCGGCACTGCGCATGGCGAAGAAAACGGAACCACGCAACTACGAGCAGACGAGCTGTCGGTGAGACCGGAAGTGCTAATATTAATGTTTGTTCGGTGTTTTTAACGCGATAACAGAATATAAACATACATATTATCTACTTATTGAACTCAAAATTAACAACGAAAGTAATAATGAGGGTGTTAACGTGATTATAACATCAGCCAATGGTGGAACTGCCGACAATCGCGTCATATTTTGCGTACTAATACATCATCTGTCGAGAGAAGAGGGAGCGATTTTCAGCTGACTTTGAGAATTTATTGTAAATTCCAGGCCGTGCGCATCGCTATAATATTTGGCTCGCGTGTTCTCGGGAGCCTCGACTACCGATCGGCAGCGCTTTTTGAGCATGCTCGAAAAGTGTTGCAGGGCCCCTTTAAGTGATGCAACCACAAATAACGCTTTATGTACCATCTAGCCATTTTCCAGTAGGCAGTTACTGTTTCAATTTTTCGCTACTCATTTTCCAACTAATTTGAGTGTTTTAGGGACAGCGCCGGAAATTATGTTGCTTCCAATCACTGAGATTACCACGATAAAATCTGTGCTTCCCTGCTGCACTCAATGTGAGTTAATAAAAGCTGGCATTACGGGAGTTACGTACATTCCATATTTTGCTTAAAGAAGCTGGTCTTGCACGAGACTCCGTGAATTCTGTAGCGCACTACGCCATCTATTCACCTTGAACAATAATTTCTATCGTGAACAGCCCGAGCAAATAGCTCATGACTTTAATAAGTGCGATGTCAGGCTGTGGTGTAAGGTAAAAGGAATATTTCCTGAACATGAGACAGCAGAAAGTCTTCCGGAAAAGAACAAGACGCAATATCCAAATATTCCGGGCATTTTGTGCTTCCAACAAGCAATATTAAATTTCAGCAGTAGCCGAGCTCTACATTTCTGCGTTATACGTTCTTGTGACGACGCTCCTTTCGAGGACATACCATTTTTCCGACATTCTTCGCATTCTATACGTCGCATCTCAGCGTTACAGGTCAATACGAAGCACCCCTACAAAGTGAGTACAAACGCACGAAGCTTTAGAAAGAAAAAAGGAACGCTCTGGCGTTTAAACGGCTTCTCCTATACACCTCAGCGGGCAAGAAAGTAAATAACATGAAGACCTACGGTCCTATGAATTCAAGACGCGAGGCCATCGCCAACAGTGGCGAGGCATCGGTTATATAGTGGAGTGCCCGCTAGAGGCCACAATATATCACCCCGGGATGCCTCTTTGCAAACCGAGGATGATCTATCTCCCGGTGTGCTGTATATACTGGAGCGACGGCGGGGCCGTTTCCTGGCAAGGAGCTGTCACCGCTAAAGGCTCGCCCCCCGAGGTGCACTTAAAATTTTCCAGACAGCACATGTGCCGGATCGATAGCCGGCTTGGCTGTGGCTGCGTTTTCCTGCTCCGCGCTTTTAGCGACGGCGAAATTCGGCTCAGCCGAATACCGTTTAAAATGCACGTTATATTTCTCGTTACGTTAACGTTGCCTCGTTTGATTTGTATATATCGATATGTATTCGAAGCGTGATCGTCTTCGGGTTTTACCGCAGTATGTGTAGAAGACTATCAAGAAGGTTTGTTTTGTTCTCTCTGCAGAACTATGCATTACATCGTCAGAGAATGAGACTATACATTCATGAAGTTTCTAAAAGCTGTTCGCCATTGGCTAACCGACAAAAAGCTGAACTAGTCGGTAAGTATTAACGCGATAGCGTTAAAGAGCTCGTTTCGCAGAAGTCCCAGTGCCAGTGTCGGCGTCGGCGTCATTGGTTGCGAGCGAAAAATCAGCGTTTTCCATGACCAAAAAATCCAGAAACATGCAAATAAAATAAATAATGATATCTTTGGTTCGAGTGAGAGTCGAGCCCAGAACGTCTGCGTGGCAAGGAGGTGTTCTACCACAGAGCTGCGCCGTTGCTTGAAACTACTTGAAGCTACTTGAAAAATAATAAGAAACACTACATAAATGTCGTGTATTGGAAGGAGTCTTCGTTACGCATGTAATATTGCGTGGGAGAAGCGTGAAGTCGCGCCAGGTGTCAAAACGTGTGCATATCGCAACTAGCAGGTGTTTTAAAGGCCCACCCATTACAAAGCGCGCAGAGATATTTAATCGTCATCATCATCAGAAAAAGCATCAACGAAGTGAGCAGTTGCGCAGGTTCGCGTGCTGCCTTACGGACCCGTAGTGGGCCCTTCGCTGAGGCCAGGGGCGTAGCCAGAAATTTTTTTCGGGGGGGGGGGGGGGTTTAACTATACTTCATGTATGTTCGTACGTGCGTTTGTATGTGTGCGTGCATATATATGCAAGCAAAATTGAAAAATTCCGGGGGGGGGGGGTTTGAACCCCCCCAACCCCCCCCCCCCCCCCTTGGCTACGCCCCTGGCTGAGGCATACCAGGATAGTTTGAAACGGCCAATGTAATGCGCACAGACGTTCGTTTCCTTGGGGCACGTTTGAGGCATGCACCGAGAACCGAAGGTAGGCTAGCCAATGAGAAGGTGGTGCGCACGGGGCCCGATTACGCTGTCGCATTCTGCTCTTTAAGGCGAAGCTGAAACGACCTCCAAGTTTCATTATTTTTTCCTTCAAATGGCAAACCGGCTCCGACAATAATCAGTCCAACGATAAGAGCGGCTTGAGGACTATTTTGTGAATATGAGAAGAGATAGAGACAAGGTAGCAAAAGTTGGGAGATTAACCATACACACCTTTGACACACTGCAATGTGAGAAAGGGATGAAGGGGTGACGAGAGAGATAGAATAAAAGAGAGAGAGAAAGGAAAGAAAGGGGTGAAGAGATGTCCCGTTTCCTGGAATTGTAACTGCTTTGCCAGTGGCCTTCCTTTCCTCGAATGCAGCCTCATCGTTATATAAGCGAGAAAACGTCCTACTGGATGCGAGTGTGGAGATGCAAAAGATAACAAAGGAAAAAGAAAACAATTCTCGTTCCCGCTGGTGGTGGGACGAGAGAGACACCCCTGGAGTTTGTTTAAACATGGCTCTAGCGAGGATGGTTTTGCGAGTGCCTTAAGTGATAAAGTTTCTTCTAACCCTTCTCCCTTCTTAAGCGCTACACGTGCGAGACGGCGATCGCGGGGGATTAAGAAGGGCGCACGATTTTATGAGGACGCCCGGCGCTCTCTGGGAACGTGGGCCCCGTCGAGTAAAGAAAGCTTAGTCGCGTTTATCCATTAAAGTTCTCTTAAAAGCTGCTGCTAGCATTCGGCGCCCGATGAAGGAGCCCAGAGGAAACGGAAGAACTGTGCTTGAAGCAAGTTGTTTCTGGCACAGTCTAGAGACAATAATGGCGTAAACACAGACGTGTACTTTCAAGGACGTTTTTAGTTGAAGCCGCAGTCGTGACCGGCTCTTACGTTTACAAGACATTCTCTGCGTGTGAAGGGCTTTAGGCTTGAGCGCTTCGAGATGGCGCTTTTAGGGGATATAGCTGACCTCTGGGGAGAGCTGAGTGGTATTGCGGGAAGTTCTTTTTCGTGCCGAGAATGTTTTTGGGGGAAGGGAAAGCATTTTGCTGATGTTATGGTGGATTATGGACGTTCGCTCAGTGCTCGCGCTTGCTTCTTTCTTTCTTTCTTTCTTTCTTTCTTTCTTTCTTTCTTTCTTTCTTTCTTTCTTTCTTTCTTTCTTTCTTTCTTTCTTTCTTTCTTTCTTTCTTTCTTTCTTTCTTTCTTTCTTGTTTTCTTTCTTTCACTAGTTTACCAGGTACGCTGTCTCTTATCCGGTGTTATTTTTACGAACTTTTCAGAGAAATACCACACTAATGCATAAAGATGTGCGTGGCAAAGCTGCGTAGAATTTACACATTGTAGTCTACGTAGAGAGTTTGCCGATGGCGCTCGAAACTTTGTTTCATTCATTCATTCACAAAACTTTATTAGGAGTCCTGAATGCCGGTCTTTTCAGACCGAGGCGAGCCACGTCCACGTCGGCACTGTTAATCTGAGCCTTATGGCGTCATCGTGAGCCCTCCGGACAACCCGTAGTTACGTACAGCTGTAGATCATCTTTTTCCAGTGAAGCCATTTTTCTTCGGGGTCCGCGAGAGCCACGGGACAGCCCGCCAGCATGTGTCTGATTTCGATGATGCCATCGCATGCGTCACATTCTTTTCTAATTTCACTTTCGGGGTGAGTTTTATTTACAAAAAACGCCAGGCGTGCGCTGAAACCTCAGCACAGTCACAGCGAAAGCTGGAAGAGCGGCGTTTCTAGAGCCCGTTGTAAGCTCTCTTGGGGCTACTAATAAAAGTACACGAGCAAGGTACCCACTACGCCATAAATCACAATTTCTGTGAAGTTGAGAAGCACCTACTAAGCCATTATTCGTAATTCTGCGGAGACGCGAGGCACCAGCTACGCGTCTGTAAGGCACTTTGTTGACGCGACGACTGATGACGATGAAGAATTATGGCTCAGCCCTGTGTAATGGGTCGGAAGTTTTAAACGGCCCACCAGGTATGTAATTTGCATTGGGTGACGCCCGGTCGCTATTTCCCTCTCCCGTCATGCTGTATAATATACGTTGACGTGGGAGAGAGACGGGGGGTGGGCGAAGAACTTTACTGAGACCCCGAGGAAATGGATCATGCGCTTATGGGCTTCCTTGGCAACCAATGCAAGTGCACTTGCGAGGAACCCACTACGCTATAAATCATTGTAATTTTTGAGAAGTAGGGAAGCAGGCACTATGCCATTTTTCGTCATTCTACGGAGAGCCGTGGTACCTGCTAAACGCATGTAAGGCATTATGAGCACATCGTTGATGCTGTGCCTGTTGACGATAAAGAATTATGGCGAAGCCCTTTGTAATGGGTTGGAAGCATTCAGCAACCTTCTCGTTGCTCAATTCGCATTGTGTGGCGCGTTATGTTATGAATTCGAGTTATGCGACGCTTGGTGCTTATTTTACTCTTCTACCACGCTATATTGCATATGCTAATGGGGTTCCTTCCCGACACGAAGCCTGCATAGGGCCTTTTTGCAGAGCAGTTTCAAGCACCGGCATGGCCCAGAGGTTGCATACTGGGCTCCCACGCAGAGGGCCCATGTTGGAACCTCGTTCCATCCTTGAAAATTTTCTTATTTCGTTTTTTTTTCTTATTTCGAGCGATAGTGGTTACGGACACTGGCGGCGGCGGCGGCGGCGGACGACTACGGCGCCAAAAAGGGCCGCTGAAATGATCTCATAACAGCTTTCGCTGTAAAATACAGAGTGGGGTACGTCCAGGTTTGCAGTAAACGTAGCGTGACTGCCTGAGCCCTGTTCAACTTTCCCTGTGGCAGTGGGAATTGCCTACGCCCCAAGTAGTAGTATTTAGTGATCTCGTTGTAGGTTAGTAAATTGTCTTTATGATCCCCGGAATGGTAGTGGGCGTCGGTTCGGTTCTGACCGGCACGGCAAGCGAGTCCTCGTGCCAGGTCATTCGTCACCTCGTTGAGGTTGACCCGAGCCTCGTCCACTTGTCCCATATGTGCAGGAAACCATCGGACTTCAGTTTCTATAGTTTCTACGTGGCCGATAGGTTTAACCGCAGTTGATTGTTTGCCACTACTGCAGCATCCTTTACTGTTTAATATCTCACGCCGCTTCTTCACCGAAGCTGGGATAAGTCAGTCAGGTTCTATGACAGCGCATACTTTAATTTCTTTAGGCTAAAGCTTTTCACAAATTACATTTATATGACGCAAAATTGTACATGTGCAATATAAAATTGCTGAGTGAATTGGGATGGATAACGTTACTTGGTCAGGATGAAACAAGGCTGTGGGGCAATGTCTGATTCACGCATTTCTTTGTGGAATATCTTAGCCGACCAAAAAAAGCTAGTGTCTTCTATTACGCGAGAACAAAAACCCGCGAACTTGCACCGTTAAAGCGGCTCTGCAACACTTTTTCAGCATGATCAGAAAATACTGCCGATCGGTAGTCGAGGCTCCCGAGAACATGCGAGCCAAACATCATACCGCAGCACGCGGCCTGCGATTTTCAATAAATTCTCAAAGTCGGCGAAAAAGCGCTTCCTCTTCTCTCGACAGAAATGATGCTTACGGTGTCACTGCCAATGGCCACGCCACTGGCAGATTTGAACATGGCGCGATCGGGAGCTACTGCGGCCTCCGAGGGAGGCCGTCATTTACCCCAGCGCGCGCGCGACCGCACTGTAAGTACGCCGCGCGTTCGAAGAAAAAAAGAAAAAAAAGAAGTGCTCAATGTCACGAGGCGCTCGTGGCGTACCTTTTTCTCCCGTGCCACCCCTCCCTGCTTAGCTTCCAGCGCTTTCGTCGGGACGAGAGAAGAGAGAAAGCAATTAGAGCGTGCAACAAATCTTTGTAACTCAACTCCTGCTGGACGGATTCTAAAAATTCTTGCGGTGGTCATTCGGTGAGGAAATGAGCTCCTTTATGAAGCCACTCCATGGCTACTTGGAAGAGTGGTGTAGGGCGCCCTTAAGGGTTTTCATGTGTTCATGCATAATTTTTGGCGCTCTTCCTACATGTACATATATCTTAGGCAATCTGTACGTTGTGGTACCATTGAAATATGAGGATCAGGTTTGGTATTCAGACATCTGTTTGATATAATTTTTACGTCCTCACAGAGGCCACGGCATGTCGATTAGAATAAAAAAGGACTATCTATATGATGGTGTAGATGAAGGCTTATACAGCGTTACGTAAACAGAGTACGTAAGTAATAAATTGGAAAGACTTGGATGTCGCGAAATCGACTCAATTCTGGGTCTTCATATGCTCACATTTTGAGGCATGACACCTGGTACCCGAATGTAGATGTGTTTGAATGAACAGTCTTAATTTCGGCGATAATATATATATATATATATACCGGATATCTGTAAGTACGAAGCATTCAACCTCTCTCTTAGCCGGGAGGAAAACGTATTAAGAAGGATGAAGTGAGAGTGTTGAAGGCTGTGAACAGGTAGAGTAGAATGGACACGAATGTCTCGTAACATCTCGTATCCCGCGCTCCTCTTCCCTCTGAGCGAAGTAGCAGGCTCGGATAGAGGAACTCAGGTCGACCACTGCGTTTTCTCTAACCGACTTATACCTTGACTCTTTCATCATAACTTCAATGTTACGTACACAGTAATCACAAAATCCAACAGAAACACGTGCATCCACAAAGACACGTACGCACTCCTACAGATGGTTTGTTCGTGCATCTGACAGGAAGTTCAGAAAGAGAGCAAATTAGATGACGGACTGTATAACTTTTCTTCGGCCCTTAGACATTAAAGCTATTACGTACAACCATTGGGCGAAGCGTGGACGGTGCTACACGAAAAGGTCAACTGCTAGCCGAAGGGGCTGAGGAAATTACAACAGTCCAGGAAGTATGTATGAAAGAAGCAAGCGGCAAAGGCACGTGCTTTTGCAGTGCACTCGAAATGACCACAAAACGGCAACCGGAGATGCCCCCGGAAATGGGACATCGTTCGTTGCACTTGAAAGAAACCGATGACCGTTTTGTGGCTCCCACCGTCTGAAACCGAGCAGCACGCTTGCTTTCGTTGCCTACTCTTTTTTATTTGTTTTTTTTTTTTGTGTGAATGTGTGTGCTGCATTTCGCAACGTTCACTCTCAGATTTCAGCCGCTTCCGAGTGGTTACGTTGATTTTTGAAAGCGAGCTTGTGATGTTTGATGCCGTGTGACAAGTTTTATGCTCGCTCTTCTTGGGAGCGTTCGCTTGCTTTGACGGCATAATGTCGTATGGGTAATCGATCGCCTGATGCCGTTAGTGTAGTTTAATCTCCCTCGTCGCTGTTTCTATGGGGTAGCGTTTTACTTTCGTTAACAACGCTTTTTCATGATCTGGATGTCTTGAGCTTGGCATCTCGAGGAATCCAACTACTGAGCTTCTTGCGGTTCTTAAACTTCAACCATCTTTTGTTTCTTCATCTTTCTGTGGCTACTTTTCTGGCTTTGGCATTCCGCCGTGACACGGGGTTGTCGCGCGTTTTAATTTTCGGCAACGATGATCGCATTGACATCAAGACAGAGGAAGAGAAAAACTCGTAAACCTAAGCCTAAGAACCCTTCAAACATACATCAAGCCCACATTTAAGCTTAGTTTTGGAGCTCTCTAGCATGGCATCCACAATGGCCGGATGATTCAAGCGTCTACTGATCTTAACATGCCTGGTGGCTTTCAGAAGAATCAATCAATCAATCAATCAATCAATCAATCAATCAATCAATCAATCAATCAATCAATCAATCAATCAATCAATCAATCAATCAATCAATCAATCAATCAATCAATCAATCAATCAATCAATCAATCAAGCGATAGAAGCTTTCCTTGCTGGTCGCCGCAATATGAGAGTTCCATTCAACTTTGTTCATCCGTTGCAAGTACAAACGTAACCCGGTGTTTCCTTCGATGCGAGTTTCTTGCGAACGCTCACAGACGGTGATAGGGACCCCACTATGGCGGCGACGAGAATTTCCGCTCCTGAAATTGCTCTCTTTTTTTTCGCCT
Source organism: Rhipicephalus sanguineus (assembly GCF_013339695.2). Classification (NCBI taxonomy): domain Eukaryota; kingdom Metazoa; phylum Arthropoda; class Arachnida; order Ixodida; family Ixodidae; genus Rhipicephalus; species Rhipicephalus sanguineus. The sequence continues at coordinate 28,476,224 of NC_051186.1, read as the reverse complement.
GTATGATCAGAGGTTTCTCTCTGCGAATGCAAGTTTCCTCCCCACGAAAGTAAACAACTCCCGTTGCATCTCAGGCATAACCTCCGGGGACCTTTTCATGCGGGACTTTCTTTACCGAGTCCCACCACCATGCGTTTGCGCAGTGTCAGTGAGCAACTTGCAATTGTCTCTGAAAGGAGGTTACACGCGACTGGCTTCAAAGGATCAATATGTGGAAACAACTTTGGCAGCACAGCGACTACCACGCCGGTTCTCTCGGAATAAATATTGTCGGTGTGGCGTACTATTTGTAATCTAGTTTCGAAATCGCATGATCGTCGCATCAAAGTGGCTTGCGACTGGAGCAAGCACGAGCGTGTATCTGCATGGAAAACTGAACAGGCTGCACTTTAGGAGTCGTGCGTTCTCCCAGTCCGGACTTCGTCTCTGTAAAGTGGGTTTTCGTTGGCGATGCTCCTTAGTGTAGTTCTGGATACTTGAACATGTTTAACACAGCGCAACGACGACGAGGACACAAGAGAAGAGGAGACAAACCACAGCGCTGACTCGCAACTGAATATTATATTAGAAGACAAGAACGAAAAAAGGGGGGCACTTCAACCCTACACCCATGTGACACACAAAACCAAAGAAACGGCAAGTCAGCTGACATCCTGAACAATAAAGAGCCTCACGCAGACCACGTGTACTCTCCAGCACCAGAGAAGTTAAGATGTCGTGCTATCTAGAAACCTAACCTCGCTATCATGTAGGGCAATAGAAGGCACACTAATGCACTGTTCTCCCCTTTTTCTGATATTATAAGCTTCAATTATTTCTCGTGTAATTTGATCTCGGTGTGTCGATAGCACTTCAGCCTCATGAAAGATGGGTGCGCAATGGCACTGCGCAAGATGCTGGGACACATGTGAGTATACATTCCCTTGCAACGAACGCCTGCGTTCCATCAATCTAACGTTAATGCATCTACTCGTTTGGCCTATGTATACATGACCACATGAAAACGGCAAAAGATACACGATAACCTTCCTACACTGTACAAAAGGAGTCACGTGTTTGATCCCACAACCATCTTTAACGACTCCTGACATGCGGTTCTTAAGTTGTCGTTCAACAATCCCACAAACCTTATTCAACCTATTAGGCGACGAAAAAACTACACTTACTCCAAAACGGCTGGCCACATTCTTCAAGTTGCAAATCTATAAACAACCCTAATATATAATTCCTATTTTCAATACCTTTATAAAGAGGTTTATTAGCGGCGACGATGCTCAACAGCGACAGTCAAGGCGGGGCCGACTCTCAGCGCGAGTTGCGTTCTCTTCGAAAAGAGCCGAAGAGGGCGACCCACTAGAAGGTGTTCGAGAGGACGACCCATTACCAAGTTCGATCGCTTCGCTACAATTACCCCGGGTACGAAAAGGGAGCCGCCTGGCGACCTAGCAACTTGTCACTATGAGGGGATCGTGGTAGGGCTTCAGGCGTTCCACGTTGACGATGTCGCGCCCTCGACGGCGCATGTCCGAAGATGGTTCTATGGGTTCGATCAGGTAGTTGACCGGGGATGTGCGTTCGACGATACGGTAGGGGCCTGCGTATTTGGGCAGTAGTTTGGAAGAGAGGCCAGTTGCAGTGGTAGGGACAGAGAGCCAAACGAGCGCTCCAGGGAGGAACGGGGGCGTAGAATTGGTGGTGTCACCGCGAATGCTCTTCTGCCGCTCTTGGTTATGCGTAGTGAAGGTCTTGGAGAGCTCACGACACTCCTCAGCAAGTCTGGCTGTGGCAGAAATAGGCGCACATTCAGAGCTATCCGGCTTGTAGGGAAGGATTGTGTCGATTGTGTGCGACGGGTGCCTGCCATACAATAAGAAAAAGGGTGAGAAACCAGTAGTGCTCTGAGGGGCCGTATTGTAGGCGTACGTAACGAAGGGCAGAATGGCATCCCAATTTGTGTGGTCAGCGGCGACGTACATCGAGAGCATGTCGCCGAGCGTGCAGGTTAAAGCGTTCGGTGAGGCCATTCGTCTGCGGATGGTAAGCAGTAGTTTTGCGGTGAACAACGTTGCACTCTTTGAGAATGGTTTCGACGACTTCCGACAAGAAGACACGGCCTCGATCACTGAGCAGCTCCTGGGGTGGACCGTGACGCAGCATGAATCGATGGAGCAAGAAGGAGGCCACATCGCGCGCTGTAGCCGCAGGTTGGTTGGTTGGTTCCTTGGGGGAATAGCCCAACCCACTACGGGGGATCGGCCACGAAGCGTGCGGCAGTAGACTTTGTGAAAAAATAAGTTAAAATGAATATGCGAAAAAGATAATTTATAGTAAAGAAAAAAAAATGTTTGGGCAATTTTGGTTCTTTTTTTTTCTTTAATGAAATGTTAATTAAACAATTGTTAAATAATAAAATTAAATAAATAAGCAATTACAGAAATTTAAGTAAGGGAATGAAAAGATATATTTCTACTTATAATATTAACATGGCAGTCTCTTTGTTTCTTTAATATAAATGAATATGGCATCATATATGCCCCTGTTGCATTGCCCTAGTGCCGACGCCCCCAGGGAGAGTAATGCTGATGTGGAAAGCTCAAGGCCAAGTTTTTGAAAAGGAGGTTTTAGAAGTCTTTGCCTTATGTTTTGGTATCTTCGGCATTCTGTGAAGTAGTGCTCTATTGTTTCCGCTTGATTACAATAATTACAGTTAGGGGAAGGAACGAAACCAGGCCTGTGTAAATAAAAATTTAGTGACGGTATTCTGCATCGCAGTCTAGTTAACGTTACTTCCAATTGCCTTGTACTACACCATGTGCTATTCCACGAAAACCTTAGGTGCTGAAAATATGTATTGTTTAGGACGGAAGATTTAGTGCGTTCCTCTTGCAGACAAAAACTTCGGAATCGTGCGATCGTGTTATTAGAAGACGGCCTCAGAACATTTATGACCGGTCCTTTAAGGGATGCTGCCGCCAGAGTGTCCGCCGCTTCATTTAATATCAGTCCAGTGTGGCCTGGTACCCAAACCAACCGGACGTGCCGTACGTGATTGGGCATATATGAGTAAAATTCTGTTAGGCAGCTCGATGGCTGTGGCGCTGTTAATGCCGTACACACAGACAAGGAATCCGTTAATATAACTGCTGAAGAGATATGTGCTGGTAGTTTCCGCAGAGCAAGAATAATTGCGATTAATTCTGCCTGGAATATTGGTGTGAAGTCGGGCAAACGGAGGGAAAATGACCAATTTAGTGCTGCTGAATAAATTCCCACCCCTGCCTTCTCATCAGTAACAGAAGCATCTGTGGCTATTACTGAATTTATCCGTACGTTTTTAAGGTGGTCTTCCAACAACCCATTTAAATATCTAATGGGCAATAACTTAGCATTTTTTGGAAATATGTCGTCATATTCTATTACTGCAGTGTGTTTGAGTGCGTTTGGGTAGATTATCTCACTAAATGTCACTTGTAATGGCTCCAGGAGCTTTTGCACGAAAATTATTTGAGGGCGATGTAGTCGGGACCATTCACTTTCAAAAAATGTGGACGGCTCTCTAAGAAATACATATTGGGAGCGTCTGTGTTGGGAGGCATATATGTTTAGAAATGTTTGAACTGTTAAAATTCTAAACCTAGTTTGAAGACATGGCAGGTTTGTTTCATGGTAAAGTATATTATTAGCTACAAATTTTGGAAGTCCGAGACATAAACGTAACGCCTCACGTTCTATAGTTAGAAGAGGGCGTAATTTATAAGCAGGTCCCCCACAGAACAAAATGCACCCAAACTCTAATATTGGACGTACATACATGCAATATATCATTAACAATGTTTTTCTACGCATTCCAAAACGAGTGCTGCTGATTCGTCTTAATAATCCAATTGCACGTAAACCTTTAGCTGCAATGTACTCAATGTGCGAGCTCCAATTAAGATTAGGCGTGTATATTATGCCCAGGGAGGGCGGCAGGGCGTTCTCTTCGAAAAGAGCCGAAGAGGGCGACCCACTAGAAGGTGTTCGAGAGGACGACCCATTACCAAGTTCGATCGCTTCGCTACACCTTGAAGAATTTTCTCGTTTGCATAACGTAGCGCTTGTTCAGTTGATTTGTGTTTTTGAAATCCAAACTGTGAACTAGATATAATATTGTATTTGTCTATGAACTTTGTTATACCATCATTAATTGCCCACTCAGAGACTTGAAATAAAATAAGCAATATCGATATTAGGCGATAATTTGTAAGGGCGTTTTTATCTCCAGATTTGTATATTGGTACGGCCCTTGCTATTTTTAATCGATCAGGGAAGACACCAGTGTCGAACGTTAGGTCAATAATATGCGCTGCAACGTTCGCTATTAAGTTGAAGACATATACTTTACTGGTTGAGCTTTGAAATCATCGTAACAAGCTGCGACGTCATTTTTCATTCTAGGAAGTAATAGTTCGGTTTAATGCGGGGAGGCATGATGCAGAACAATAAAATTTGGTAGAGAGCTAACGTATCTTGTTGGTTCTTGCCTGCCTATAGTTGCACTTTCAGCCTTTCCTGACTGTATGAAATGCTGATTGAACGTGTCAGCCAAACACTGCCCTGTTATCACTTTTCCGTTCATCTCAGTCTCTTGCACGTTCGTGTGACGTAACGCAGCAGTAACGTTAGAGCACATACGTCAGCATTACCAAAACGAAGTGTACTTTACGGTGCGATGATGTGAATACCATACATAACGTTCGTTAGCGTATTCCTCCGGGGTCGAGCAACGCTTGAATATAGCTTGCGGTATCATAGAAACACAAATTTATTGTTTATTAGACTGCTATAAAAGCGGAGCCAACACTCGAACCACAGAACCTAACCTAGCATGACGCCTGTACCATAAGAGTACATATGTAGTGTTATTGCTTTGTTATAAAAGAAGATAGCCAGCACCACTAGCACAATTGACGTTGCACCGACATTACACCTGCATGGGGTGTTTTTCCAAAGCAGTTTCCGGATCCGGCGTGGCCCTGCGAAAGTGTAGCTAACTGCCACGCGGAATGCTTGGGTTCGATTCCTGCTGGGATCCTAATTTTTATTCTTTCAATTCTTTGGGTCAACGTGGCCGATGTCGGTTTTCCTTAACGCTCTCGCGTTTATATGACCAATGTCGGCTCTCGCCATTCCTATGTAGATATAATGGTGCGTTCACACTGAGACATTCGGCGGCGAGAGCGCGTGGAATCCGCTTCGGCGGCAGCGAGATCCGCCGGAAAAGCCCATTTCGCGCCGATAGGTCATGGACCGATTTTTGCGGCAGCTGCCGCCGGATTCCCTCACCGCGAACCAATTGGAACGCGAGTCGACATTCGAAAAATGGCGGCGCGCTTGTGATATCGCAGTCGTCGAAGCCCGCAGCAACAGCGAAGTCTTTCGTAATCATCCCGTAGCTCTCGACAACTGCCAAGTGTTGTCGCGATTAGCATCTTTGCAATACATCACCGCGATCTCGCAAAACGGGTAGCATTATCTCGGGTCGGCCAAGCTTTTCGCGTCTTGCAAATCAGGGTGAACCAACCACGACTGCTTGCGTCGTTTCTTGTTCGGCGAACACATGTTTCTCCTCGTCAGACATCGCCAGAAAGTTCCTTTCCAGCAGGCCCAGCAGTTCCACGACCCTGCTCCTGTTTATGCGCTCCGCCATAACGAAACGCGTACACAACGCAGAGCGCGTGATGCCAGCGTTCCTTCGCGCGAAAGGACGATGACAACTAGGCGCCCTAGTTTCGGCGGTGCGGTTGCTAAGCGGTGTGAACAATGTGGAATTTCGGCAGCGCGCGAATTCCGGTCGCTGTGGCCGGCGGATTCCCCAGTGTGAATGAGCCATAAACGAGTCAATCACCTGTGGCGCATACCGGTGTAACGCGGCCCATCGTAAACGGATATGTGCCACACGTGTCTGGAGGAAAGGGTTTGACGACGTACGCGAGAGGATTCTCACGTTATTCAAGTTATGACCCGACAGTCATATTTTTCAAATCCTCTTACCCTCCCATGCCAATTTTGGTCTACATTAAGTTAAGGAGGCGATCACGAGAGCACCCAGATGTCGGCGGCTAGATAGATAGATAGATAGATAGATAGATAGATAGATAGATAGATAGATAGATAGATAGATAGATAGATAGATAGATAGATAGATAGATAGATAGATAGATAGATAGATAGATAGATAGATAGATAGATAGATAGATAGATAGATAGATAGATAGATAGATAGATAGATAGATAGATAGATAGATAGATAGATAGATAGATAGATAGATAGATAGAAACGCCCAAAGTGCCGAAGGTTCGCTAAGAAATGCTTCGCATTTAAAAGAAATGTGTGCTTTGTGTTGATGGTCAAATGTGATTGATATATAGGATGGTGTGGAGAGCATAGGCTGTTTTAATTGTGGATTGTGATAAATATTATGAAAATGAACAAGGTGAAAGACTTTCCTGCGTTAAGAAAGAAGGGGAAGAACTAAAACTGTTTTCATGGATGATACATTGCTTTCATGGCTGGTACACGAGTTCTTTCTATCTTATATGAAACCGTAGCACAAACGTCGAGCTTGCCTTAGATGTTGCTCAAGAAGTACCTCTCGCTTCATTGTTCCCGAAAAAGCGTCACAGATCGCCATCGTGCACAGGACATTCTGCGTCGACGTATTGCGCTGTGGAACCGCCTAATTGAGTACTTCATTCGGGCACAGGCTGTGGGCAGTGTAGTGCGTACACATATGCATCTCGGCACGTACAAACTTTGACCCTTGCGGTGAATAAATATAAATATTTCGCGAGATCGCACAGTGTTCGCAATCATCGGTCGAAAGTACACGCAAGTTCGTTACAGTCGTTAATTCTACGTATATGATTAGTTACCCACCGTTTGATTTGGGCTTCCCTTCATATTGATTCCGACATCGCTTTAGATCACCCTAACTTTTCGAGTGACTCGTTACGGTAAGTAAGCTTTACGCATAGTACTAATACCTTGCGTGTACACAATGAACGCGCACCCGCTGACGTCACGGACTCGCAGTCACTGCTGGAAACAATGTTGAATTGTGCAGTGCTTCCCCATGTACGCTGATCCCCTTAGGAGTCGTCGAGGAGTCTTATACTGCATTCAAGCTCGCGTGCATTGCACGAGGTCTTGGGGCCGTATAAATTCCTAATGGTCAACTTTTCTCGTTTTTGGGAAGCCCACATGGCTCCTGCGCTGTCTGTGCAGCCGCGATAAGGCCTTCGGCGCCGCCGGAAAAGCCCGTTACTCCTCCGTCATCATCGTTTTCGGAGGAGCCTCAAGGAGGTTCGCTCGTGCCTCGCGCCAGCGGCTCGTCTTGAATTACAAATTGAGCGAACTTTATTTCGCGCACGGCGGCGTTTTGCCCGTGAAATGGGGTATGTAACGACGGCGCTAAAACCCGACCTCTCTGCCGACCTGCGCTCGCACATGCGAGGAAAACAATAAGGCCGTCCTAAAACGCGGGACCACCTCGAAGGAAGATCCGCCTTTATAGTACCTATCGACTTTCCATTCGATCAAAAGGCTGTTGTGTGCTCGACTGCGATCGTATATGGAAAGGCTGGCCAGAACGGGCCGCAGGCGAAGTACCGCCGGTGAACGATGAGAAACGAGAGAATGCGCTGATGCAAGAGCCGGCACGCACCGTAAACTCCCGGCTGCGCCCTTCCCCGGTCGTGGTCTCGTTTATGTGAAGCGCGGCCGGCGTTCCATCACTTGTGCGCTGGAAGGGGTCAGCTAGTAAACGTCACGGAGTGCTTCCTTCTGGCAAAGCGCAGGTTGCGTATCTATTCCCCCGCCCCTCTTCACACCGTGGCTCACGCGAAGCACAGCTATGTCACACCTTTGCCTGTATAGCAGTGTGCAATGAGTGCCACATTGTGAAAAACAAAATTGGTATCGACGCGCGTTTCAACTCGATGATTTACCAAAGCAACTCGTTGGCGTTTTACAAGCCACGTATATATGCATGCCAATGCGTAAAACGGCTAAAACGGCTTCTGTGTGCTTTTAAAACAAACATCAAACTGAGAAAAAGAACAAAAAACAGACGGACACTCCCTGCATGGTCTTCTAGTGATTGCTGTGGTGGGTAAGGTGCTTTCTTTCATATCCACGATGTCAATGTAATAATAAACTGCGGCTGGCCTAACGACACTGTGGTGACGATGACTTGACGATTACTACACGACGGTGTTGTGGAAAGGAGGGGGAGGGAGAAACGCATTGAAGTGTGTCTAGCTTTTCACTGCTCTCGTGGTAAAATGTGATTGCTGATGCCATGGACAGGAGAGAGAGAAAGCAAGTCCATGGCGTCCGACAAATTTCGGTGAAGCCTATGCAATGAATCTCGTCCGATACTCTTGATCTGCCGGCGTAGTGGTTCGAGTAAGAGAACCATGCGCTTGAAAGGTAAGGTACTGAAATTTGCGATGTGATATGATACACGCATATAATGGAGCAAAGTTTGAGGTTGGGCTAGTTGGTAATCCATCTTCAACAACCAGCGCAGAACGGACAAGGGACAAGAAATGGAACATAGACGAGCGCTCAGTTGGAAGAAAGCGCTCGTCTATGTTACCTTTCTTGTCCCTTTTCAGTTCTGCACTGGTTGTTGAACATACAATGGAGTTCGAACTTGGCTCATGAGATAAGATTCGAAGACAAATGATTGCGCTCACCACCGTCATTGTGGTTCCAGAGTTGCTTGTTTTTATTGGCAGCTTCAAATATAGGCCCAAATAAAACTTAGCCACTTAAAGGTGTTTGGTTGTTCATCGCGTCCACTTCGAAGCCCGTCTTCCAGACTACACGTTTACTTGCCCGAAGATCTGGTGCCCCTTCGAGCCATTAGCGTTACCGTGATTGCTCTCCATTTCCCATTTCAATGCAGCTCGCGTGACGCCGAGCGGTTTTTATAGCCTCGAAACGAGCGGAGCCCTCGGTGTGGTTCGCTAGCTTCACCGTGCTGGCCGCCTTAGCCTTGTCGCGATAAAGAAACTTCCCAAGTGCACGTGCTGCTCGAAATGTATCGCTCAGCTATTTAAAACTACTTTACTCGCCACTCACCGCGTTGCTTCATCCCCCCGCCTATAGCGATATCAACGACCTTTCGTCTAAGCCTTTCGTCTAAGCCTTTCTTGCATTTGTGTCTTTGTTTCGCTTTTTTCCCTGCTCCAATGCGATGCTTTTTGCGGACAGCTTTCCGCCAGTGCCTCTTCGTTCTTCCATGTATTTCACTGACAGGGTGATCTTTCCTGGCGCACTCTAAAGCCCGTATCTTCGGCATAAACTTTGTGTTTATAAGCCGCGGGATCGGGTAATGATTGGAATTACGCGTCCCCTGGCGTCTTAGAACGGAAAATAAAGTTTTCTTCTCTAGCTGCACGGGTCGCCCAAGTCTCTGTACATTTTTCTTAACAAAAGAAACGCAAGTCGGTGCGCAGGTTCGCAGTGATTTCACCTACGAAAAGCCGTCTTATGGCTCAAGGTTTTCTTTGTATGGCCGATATTTTTCTGCTCGCAAACAACCCGCGCACTCTAAGCCTCTTAGGGACTCGTCATATTTGAGTTCTTTGTTCACCGGCTAAAAAGGAAGGATGTTATTGCCCTCGCTCGCAGAGCAGAAATTTGCACCACTCGACTTACGGGAGCATAGTTCAAAGTTCGCGTAATAAGGTCCTTTAAAACCTCGCCTGATGTCGCGGCAGATTTTTCTAGCGATCGGAAACTGATGAGATCACTTGGAAATGGAACAGACAGAGATTCATTCTCATAATGCTGACGGATGCTAGACTGCAATCAATTGTGTGGGCGTTGCAAGGGCAACCCTGTCCGGCGTTCGATAAACATGTGTATGGACATATATTCTCGCAGAAGTTACTTATGCCTTTTTCTGAACAAGCTGTATTTCTGATCGTCCGAACCTTAACGCTAGCCCGAATCATTTTCGAACTCGGCGTTTCCCAACACATTTTGCGATGTTCGCCTTTCAGAAATAACTGGGCAAGGGAGGCGATACGTTGTTTTCATGTGCGCAGGTGCATGCAGGCACGATGGCTGGTGCCTGCTCTGCTTGTTAACTGTTCAGTCATGGAATGCATATCAACGACAAGCCGGCTTAAAGAAACACGTAAACTACCAAACAAACGCTGTACTCTCGTACCACAGACACTCACGAACATGGCTACAGCGAGTGCTTTTGGACGTGAACTCGCTGAGCGAACATTAGCCGCCGCAAATAAATGGCGAAAACTCGTGCGTTTAATTTTATTTAACGAATAACACAAAAGAACAAATAATCAGTAACAAGAAACTAAAGATTAAACAAATGTTGCAACGTGCTGACGCAAACAACTGACGCCCTTTTTATAACCACACCGCTTGTGCCGCAAACTACACGCTCCGTCGCCGAAGTTCGTGGTTGCTCGTATGCCCATTAAGCCCGTAGCAACGTTTCTGATATATACCATTAGCGTTAGAAGACCATGGTTCTCACTTGTTTTTCCCAGACGCAATCACCGGGTATTTCTATCCATACGTATAACTACATACTTGCGTATTGCATTTATTATTTCAGCCCCTGATGTGGGGTCAATCTTTATTTCCTTCATCAGGCACCATTTGAAAGAAGGGGAGGCGGCGCCGGCCCGTCCGCTTTTGCGTAGTGTGCAGTAAAATAGCGCGGACCGAAGGAGGTCGTAAAGGAGAACAGCTCCTTCCAATCGGGTTGTGCGTCTTCTTCCACGGCCTCTATAGCTCCCTCACATCTTACTCGCACCATAGCCTTACCGCGCCTCATTCTATTTTCATTATATCCTGAGCCTCACTCCTTCTTTCGGCTCTTGATGGCACCGCCTTGGTGCGTGTTGGAAATTGGGGCGAGAAAGAAAGCGTACGTGGTCCCTTATGCATTCACCTAAGACGCCTCGAAGGCGAAAGCTATCTTCTTTTTCTTCCCAGTCGATCTTTTGATCGTGCCCCGCCACCCTACGAAAGCTTTGTGCACTTAGAGTGGTCTTGCACTGCGTACAGGATCGGAGGCACCTCACCTGGTTTTCCACTGCCTTCGTGATCGGCCCACTTTTGACCAAGCTACGATGTCATGTGATGAGAACCTCGTGTGACGTCACGTCACGTGAATTGACGTCACACGAGGTCGTCATCTGGGACGTCATGATGCCGTTAAATGATGACGTCACCACGTGATCACGATTTTTTGCATCACTCGTGTGGTCCCCGACACCGCGGGAGGCCGACGCCGACGGTCAATTTTCGCGTTTAATGAAGCATTTGACGCCTTCGCGCTAAAAACAAACAGTGCTATTGTCTAGCTCTTGCCATTGAATCCGCGCCGTCCTTTGAAGCTTTAAATTATTTTCTTTTTGGTCTAGGCGAATCTACGTACGCATTATTTTGTCGCCTAGAGAGAGGGAAACTGGGCAAGAGCGTGGAGCCACCATCGGCTGCCCTTATGTCGGGTCACTACATAACTTCCTCCGCACCTTCTTCCCCAAAATGGTGAAGCGAGAGATGACGATACGCACGGGGTTGTACGTTTTCAAGATGTCGCTGTATCGTGAGTGTGACCCGGTTAATGTATTTTCTTATGTTTTTCTCATCAAAATGGGGCTTTTTCTGGCTCGTCCCTGCGATTTGATGTAGGTCGTCGATTGCCCACTGGATATATTTGTTGAGATATGTACGAATATTCTATGTCCTGCGATTGCTTGTACCTGCGGACAGGCTTTTATAAACTCTCTACGCTGTCTACCAAAGTTGACCGGGTAAACGCACGCCTGTGCCGCCTAAGAAAAAAAAAAACGTCTAATTTCTTGAAGGAACACATAATGTCGGCTCGCAAAATTAGGCACAAAGACGAAACGTACATATTTTTTATCCTGTCGATCAATGTTTTATTCAAAATAGTAATTAGTTTAAAAAAAAGTTATATTTCGGCCATTTATATCTGCAGGTATCCATATATCAGAAAGTTCACTAACATGAACCCTTATAGTATCATTTAACGTTACGTAAACTGTCGGTTACGTTCTTGTGGTTTCTTGCGGGATGCAATGAAACAGCGTCGCGCAAGGAAATCCATAACTCACAAACGTTTAAAGGCCAACACATGCAACGCGTGCCAGGGCAAAAGTAGCACCGCTTGCTAAGTCGGCAATGCACTTTATCAATCCGATTCGTGGCTCGAAAAATGCCTCCGCAAAGCATACAAGGTCGACCCGGAGAAGACGACGCCGGCAGCGGAAGGGCCAGCGGCAGAGACAAAATGCCGGCGACGCCACGTTCTGACATTTCCGCTTGCCGAGGTTATCAATCCAGAGATATGTAATGGAGGACGACGGCGCGGTTTGATTGCGATGCAGGAAGCGATGAGGCGCCGCGGCGTGTGCCTAACCGGCGCTCACTTTGGGGACACGAAAAAGCATGCGCCAAGGCGACGATCCCGACTCGACTGCGATCTATAACTTGAGAGCTAGAAGACGTTTGTTCGAGAAGCGGCCTGTGGTGGCATTTGTAACTGGCTATAGGGGAACGCAATCTCGTAAGCCGGTTGGTGTGTAAAGAAAGAGAATGACATCAAAAAGAGGAGGCCGAGACAGCGCGCGCTTTGACGCCGAATTCCGGAGGGCCGGGGATGGTCGTAGACGTGAAATATGTGGCTCTTCGACGAGACCAATTCGTGCGGGGGAGGGAGGGCGTAAATCTAAGCCCCTCTCCTCCTGTGTCGTTTGCTCGGATGTCCCGAAATTATTCTTCCTGTCTCGACGTTCTTGGGGCGTCTTGTTGCCGCTGCTTCGTTCTCGCGAAAAGGCGAGCTTTTCCAGGCCTCGCTTTACGGCGAATAGTAATAAAAAAGGCTTTGTTTATTTATTTATATTTTGTTATCGGATCCTGAGTATACTGTCGGTTGCAACGTTTGTTGCTGACTTAATATCGCGCGGTATTACTTCGACCTTCTCTACCGTAAAAGCAGAGTCGCTTTTCTTCCTTCAGGTGATTCCGAGGAAAAGGGTCGAAATTGTCGGACGAAAAAGCCCAGATACTTTCTGCTGGGGAAGAAGAACCGGATGCCCACAGGGGACAGAATGAGTGAAGACGCATGGTGATAAAGCGGAGAAGTGAATAAACAGCACTGGCATTAGACATACAAGGAGAAGGCACCTGGTATTCAGTCAATGCAATACTTGTGGAATAATACTTGTCATTCACTGGAATACAGGGAGGATTATATGATGTACATTGAGTACTCACTTTGATACTAATATATTTGAAACATCTTACAGGCACAGTGAACAGCATTAAATAAGGGAAGAAATGCATAATGCAGGAAGGAAAGTTAACATAAAATAGGAAAGCTTGGAAATGTGCTTATAATAGGAGAAACAAGCGTAGAAAAGGCGCAGAGCATTATTGTGGATATCACTTTCCTCGTAGTTGCTCGTAGTTGGTGGAAGCGCGCGCGCGCGCGCACGCACGCACGCACGCACGCACGCACGCACGCACACACACACACACACACCACACACACACACACACACACACACACACACACGCACACACACACGCGCGCGCGCGCGCACACACACACAAACGGACGCGCGCACACGCACATGCGCACGCGCGCACGCACACACAGACACGCGCACGCACACACACTATGGGGAGGAGGAACGAGAGGAGGTTAAATAACCTTAAAATATATAAAAGCAAGAAGAGCAGAAGAATTAAGATGAATAGAATGTATGCAGGGGGCTTCATGGACAAGCTATGCGCAAGCTGGTAAAGCCGAAAGAAACTAGATCCTGTAAAAAAAGAACGCACTTTAACGAGCTATTGGCGAGGCGCGGAGTAAACAGGAGCCCAGTTTTGTGGCGGCTCGCTGAAGGCGTCGCTGATTAAGTCCGGCTTCGGCGCACGCAAGTTTCTACACACTCGGCCGTCCTCTGGGATGTAACAGTGCACGCGCATGTTATCGCCGAAATTGAGGCATTGGGTGAAGAGGAAGGCCGCAGAGGGAGACTGAGCCAAGTGCAGCGGTAGTTGGAATGGTTCGGAGTCAGCCGATGGAGTAACGTAGTTTCTGGCCATGAAAATCCGCTGAATGGACCCTGAACGACCGCTCAAAGAAGAGAGGTTCGTGCCCTCTAATCAGGTCCCTATACGATAGCAAGTGTGTTGGAATCCTAAGGATCAACCATAACGTAATTTCAAGATTTCTAATATACTGGCTTCACACTGGCACATTTGGCCACCATCAAGCCGGATATGTATTAAATTCCTTCGTCGCCATTCGTTCACGTGTTAACGCTGCAATACGATGCCAACAGCGATCGATGACTTTGATCCCGACCGAGCTTGATCGCATTCTAAAGATCTGCGTGCGACTAAGACAGCGCTAAAACTGCTTCGCATTGTAGAAGCTTGCGAGGACGGTGGCCTGCAAAGTGAATTGTTTTCGCAACGCTGTAACTATGATAGAAAAGCAAGTTTTACATTATGAACAACCACCGCTATCTCTTGCGTTGTTTAATAATTGAACACATACCGGGGAAGGTAAAGCACATTACAGCGGGTTATCACAGTGCATATTTCAAATATTTAAGTACCTGTTTCCCCATAAATACATAAGCGCGCTACACCAACACAAAACACAGATACACTAAAGCTACAAAAGCATAATAAAGTAAACACACAACGAAATTAAACACGCTCAGCGACCAGTATATGCTCACGCCGCTCTTCTAATATAAATATTGATTATCATTATAAAAATTCAGCAGATCATATTCAATTGCCATCATATTCAGGGCACGAGCTACAAGAAGTTTTGCCGACGGCGTAGAGAGATAGAAGCTGCAAATGTGGTCATGTTTATGAAAAGCCAAAGTCTAAAGCTTCTGCTTTTCTGACAAGACAAGAGCGTTCGTGTACATAGACGACCCAACGTACAAGGACTTGGCTACCCGTGCGATAGAAAAGAACTTTTTCAATGCCTCGAAGAAAGAAATTAAGCCGAAGCAATTGAAGAAGGCAGCAGTGTGTCTGTGCTCTGTGGCGCAACTTGAAAAGTTAGAAAAAGCAGTACATCAAAGCCAGGAATTATGCCTGGCTTTGACGCATTTCGTGTTGTTGTAGAAGACAAGGAGACGTGGCAAAGGAATGTTGCGAATTACATGCAGATTCAACTGGGGCGTCTACCTATTGAAGACCCTTTCAGGATCCGGAACTCCGAGGCTGTAGTGGAGTACCTTAGGGACCGCACTACTGTAAGCTGTTTTTCCATTTATGCCAAAGACTTATTTTTCAACATTCGGCAACGCGCCGTGGTAGGTGCTGTTGAATCTGCGGTTAACGTGTATGGTTGTGCGAAGTTTCAAACTCAGCGTGGCTGTGGCGCAGACGTATTTCTAGACTTGTTAAATATCTACCTACGTTCACGAATCATTGAATATCATGACAATTTTTACATGCAAAGAGACGGTATTTCAATTGGCTCCTGTATCGCTCCGGTATTGTCCGACCTGCTCCTGCCAGAAGGCGATCGTAAATTAGCCCAACAAATGAATGACCTTGACATATCAGCCTGTTTCAGATACGTAGACGATTTCTTAGTGTGTCTGAAACGAGGCGTAGTACCTAACACTGAAGATATCGTCAAAGCGTTCCAAACAACACATCCAGGTCTTGATTTCACTTGCGAAATCTTAGAACAATCTAGATTGCAGTTCCTCGATATAGAAATACGGTTCGAAACGCAGCACACGTGCTGGCATTATAACACTAGAGGAAAGAAGGAAAGCCTAAGCTTCCAGTCTAACCATTCAAAACTCATCAAAAGAGGCATAGCATTGTGATGCGTTGGGCAAACGCTCAAAAATTCCTGCCACCATCTTCTAGGGCGTAGCCTCAACAACCAGTTTAAGAGATTAAAAGACAGTGGCTATCCCCAAAGCATGCTTGTAGCAATCAGCGAAAAGCTTTTGAAAGAGACCAAAAACCCACGCGCAGTCGAAGAAAAAGAAAGGGGAAAAGTTGACTTCGGCAAAGCGGCAGTAATTCCGTATTCGCACGGCATATCCGACCGTTCCAAGAACCGCTTCAAAAAGAAGTCAATGTCTTGTTTTCAGCACCTCATAAGCTCAAGGGGCTCTGCAAAGCAGTAAACGATAGCCGATCGAAGAAACAGTGCTCAATAAAGCACCGAGAACCCTTCATGCAATGTGCCAATAAGGTCGTATATAGTATTCCCATAACCTGCGGTAAAAATTATATTGGTCAGACAGGACTCTGTATCAATGAACCTCTCCCGGAACATAGACACGCTTGCCAGCAATTACAAGGAGCTGGTCACCTTGCGGCGCATTGCAAACGTTGTTCCTGCACGCCGAAGTTCCGCGACACCACGTTAATAGCACGTGGTGGTGGCAAAGACACCAGGGACATAAAAGAAGCCCTTTTCATCTTAGCTGCAAAAGAGGAATGCATCAGCACCCCCTCGTTACATTTAACGCAAGCAGAAATGAAATTTCTAGAAAGTGACTTACGCTGATCTGCGAACATGTGTCTGTGTTCAAGATGGCATCTCACATGCGTGCTTATCTCTATTTACTTTTAACACGAAAGTGTTTAATGCCGGGGTCCACCACGGCTCTACTGACGTATTTCCTTCACGGATATAACGTTGTAAAATATAAAGACTAACAGATGGCAAAGAAAAAAAAACGAGAAGAAAAAGTTCCATCACCGGGAGTCGAACTTACGACGCGTCGATCCGCAGCCCACGGCGTGAAAAGATTCGGCCACCGACGGCACATTCTTTGCCATGCTAACGGCGAGGTATTTATATACACCATTTGCCGGAGACGGTACACAGAGATCGGTAGTACATGAGCGTGTTTTCGTTATCACTAGCGAGATGGCGCGAAGGGCTCGAAGAGCGCGCTTTAAAGGTCGTCATCCCACGCGGATGAGCGCGCGCCTCTACAGGGCGTGGTCGCTCGCACGCGCACTTATCTGGTGATGGCGGTGGTTTGTACGTCTTGTGCTGTCACCGCAAGTTTGAGTTGAGAGCACGAAGGTCACCTCACTCACTGCAGCGGCCGCTTTTGCGAAAGGAGCGTGCTGCTCACACAGAAATAAGCTACAACTGTGACAGTTAGTTCGAGCTCATCCTGTGTATGTTCGTTCCGTACGTCCTTTCTGCTTGAGCAGCGCGTTGCAACTTAACTTTCGAGCTGCTTGCCTGTTCTTCGCGTGGAATTACAATTTGTTGCTGTAGCATTCATTACTTCGCGCTTGGGGCGAAAGAATGCACGACAAACGCACAACTACGTCTGTGAAGACACGTTTCGCTTTCGTGGTATACCGATTACTATGACAGAGGGATCAGCCGTCTTCTTTTCACCCCTTTTCGCCATTTCCCATCCTTCACCCCATCCGTCCTATCTGATTGTTAACCTATATTGGACACTTCGCAAGATGTGAATAAACCAGTTGTAAGTTTGCACACCACCTGTCCTGTGTCCCTGCATCGTCCTATCGTCCTCGTCTCGTCATCTGCAGCGCAACAAAAAAAAAAAAAAAAAGAACATGAAATTCATGATTAAAGGAAGACAGGCGCCATTAAAATAAGCAAATAAATCTTGAAGCCAAAAAAAGGCACAAAAATTATACTTTGTTTTAAAATTTACTTGAACTTAATAAAGCAAGAAATATGGAGACACCTGGCCGCTAGTAGTAGCCGAGCAAAACACTGCGTATGGCTTCCGGCGGTGGTAAGTTGTTTTCAGTTTTTTGCAGCGAAACCTGTTATGAGATCATTTCAACAGCCGTTTTTGGCGCCGTAGTTCTCCGCCGCCGCCGCCGCCGCCGCCGCCGCCGCCGGTGTCCGTAACCACTCTCGCATGAAATAAGAAAAATAAAGAAATAATAAAAAATTTCCAGGATGGAACGACGTTCGAACCTGGGCCCTCTGCGTGGGAGCCTAGTGTTCTACCTTAGGCCCATGCTGGTGCTTGAACCTGCGTTGCAAAAAGACCCTATATAGGCTTCAAGTCGGGAAGGAACCACATTAACATATGTATTGCAGTGTGGTAGAAGAGTAAAATAACAACCAGGCATCACACAAACACGAATTCTGTAACCGGGCGTCACACGATGCAAATCGCGCAACGAGTGGGTTGTTGAGTGCTTACAACCCATTACAAAGGCCTCTGCGATATTTCTTCATCGTCATCAGCCACAGCATCGACAAAGTGCACATATTGCCTTACAGGTGTTTAGCGAGTACCACGGTTCTCTGCAGAATGACGAAAAATTACATAGTGGCTGCTTCCCTACTTCAAAAAAATTATGATGATTTATAGCGTAGTGGGTTCCTGGCAAGTGCACTTCTATTGGTTGCCAAGGAAACCCATAAGGCTCCCATCATCCATTTCCTCAGGCTCTCAATAAAGTTAATTCCTTCTCTCTTTCGCTCTCCCTTTCTCCGGTGAACGTATGTTATAAAGCGTGGTGGGACAGTTAAATAACGACCGGGTGTCACACAATATGAATTACGTAACTAGTGGGTCGTTTAAAGCTTCCAACCCATTACAAAGGGCTCTACCATAATTCTTCATCATCATCAACCACCGCAATAACAAAGTGCACATAATGCCTCACAGATGGTACCTCGCTTCTCCGCAGAATAACGAATAATGTCGGGGTGGGTGCCTCCCAACTTCCCAAAAATTATGATTTGTGGCGTAGTGGGTACGTTGCTAATGTACTTGTATTAGTAGCTACCATAGAGTTTCATACAATACCCTAGAGAGGAAACTGGCGCTGCGATCGTTCAACCACCATGGGAATGATGGGAAGTACAGGCTTCGGATTGAATTCCGTTAGCTAGCGAACTGTCTACGGATCTTTTTCTACAGTTTCAGTTTCGTTCTTCGCGAGGCGTGGGTAGTGTGATGCGTTACAAAGCACTCAAGCAGTGCCTTTGTTGTTCAAAGAGGCTGAAGACCGCTAGATCTCTTGATTTGCTGTTTCGTTGCAGCTTTACAGGTTGTATATGGCAGTTTTAGTAAAGCGTCGTGCACTCACCGCTGCGCACAGATGTAGCGTCCCATGCCAGTGCAGGAAATTGCATAGAGTTCACGTCTTTTGATAAACGCGTCTTGCGAAAACTCGTTCAAATCGGCTGC
Source organism: Rhipicephalus sanguineus (assembly GCF_013339695.2). NCBI lineage: Eukaryota > Metazoa > Arthropoda > Arachnida > Ixodida > Ixodidae > Rhipicephalus > Rhipicephalus sanguineus. Next base: position 28,456,952 of record NC_051186.1, on the reverse strand, counting down.
AATACGACGTCGAAGCTAAGCAGACGCACCTTCACGCTCCTCTGACTTGACTTCACAACAAAACGAGAGATGCGTTGGAGGCAGACCACTTGGACAGACGCACCTGGCATCGCAGCAGACGATGCGTTAAGTCTTTCTCACTCAATATGGTGCTGTTATTTCCATAAATAGATAATGCGTACTTTCGAGGGAAAGACAAGCGCGTTTGTTTTCAAGTGTTGTAAAAAATAATTCATTATTTGGTGATGCCAAATCTAGAACACAATTGCAGAGCAATGCATACCCTGGTGGTTAAACTTGTCCAGGTTTCAGTTCTATCTCACGGTCACGCAAACTTTTTGCAATAAGTTTCACGTGCAAAAGAATAAAGCAAGTTTTAATTGGAAATAACTTCATATCGCTTTGTTTTGCACCCGGCAAACAAGCGTCGCGAATCTCAAGAACCTAATCGATCCGAAGCAAATCCGAAGCCTGTACTTCCCATCATTTTTATGGTGGTTGAAGCGCCGCTCAAGGAGCCCGCGTAGACACTAGCACCAGATTCCCCTCTAGGTATTATTTTAAGAAACTCTATGGTAGCCACAAAAGAGTTTATCACAGGCTCTAGAAATACCGCTCTTCCAGCATTTGCTGTGACTGTGCTGCGCTTTCCGCGCAGGCCTGCCGTTTTTATATGAAATAAATTATTAAGCATTTTTCCTTATTCTTTTTTTATGGCTTCATCAGCTCTTCGTTTCACATAACGTAAATAGCTCCTACGGAATATTATCCCTTTCATCAAGTGCTGCTCATGCACACGAGACGTGAGGTTTTAAGCTTTTCGTTAGGCCGTTAGTCGTCGGCAGATAATTATCATCACCATGCACCCGCACACGCGCACTTCGTCCTCTTCTTCATACTCTGCTTCGTTCCCGGAACACGTGCGCCAATTTGTCCGGCGTGGGATGCAATAACTTTTATGGGTGAGAGAATGAGTACAGAGAGAGAGAGAGAGAGCAAGAGACAGAAATGAAGAGAAAGAGAGAAATTCTTGGCGAAAAAAATTTCTTATCGAGGCGGAGTTCGAGCCCGCATACCCCCGATCCGAAGGCGACCGTCGTAACCACTCGGCTATTCAGACATGCTAGCAGAACGTAGCATAGTCTTGTATAGTATATCATGTATAGAACAGCATAGCAAGGGGGTCGGAAAAGGTAGTGAGGGTGAGGAGGAGGGAAAGGAGAGGAGAGACAATAAAGCATAGCATAGAAAACAAAGAGAAAGAGAGAAATAGACAGGAAGAAAGGGAAGAAAGACAGAAAGAGAAAGAAAAAGGGAAATAGTCATTGAAAGAAAGAGACAAAGAAGGACAGAGAGAATAATAGATAGAAAGAAAAAAAGTCACAGTTTCGCCACAACGGCGAAGCAGTGAATGCGATAGCAATATATTGGAATGTAACGCGAAAAACGGAAAGCAGCTCGATATTGCCAGCGCGTCGCTCGAGCCCAAAGGACGCAAGAAAAGCAAGCACACAGGACGAGCGCGAACTAACTGTCACAGTTGTTACTTATTTCTGTTTGAACAGCGCGCTCCTTTCGCAAACGCGGCCGCTGCAGCGAGCGAAGCGACCTTCGTACGCTCTGACTTCAGCACGGACATCGCGGGGTAAGCACAAGACATACAACCCCCCACTCCTCCCCCCCTCCCCGTCAGCCGCCCCCTTCTTTCCTCGAGATAAGCGCACGAAGGCGACCACGCCCTGTAGGGCGAAGAGCAACGGCGTTCGCAAGAACGGGGCGACGATCTTTAAAGCGCGCCACGCTTGAGTCACTACTCGACGCCACGCGTGCACATCGCGCCATCGATGTGATAACTTAGAAAGCATGCTGATGTAAGTGGTGTATATATATATATATAGCTCGCCGTAAGACGGTGCTTTTGGTGGCGTAACCGTCTAAAGCCGCGCGCTGGAAAGCGGGGGTCGCCCGTTCGATTCCGCGCGTTGGAAAGTTTTTTCTGAAAAATTTTATGGGGCATATATATATATATATATATATATATATATATATACGGTGCATGGCGGCGGTGACGGCAACGGCAAAAATCAGCCGAGACTGTCTATATAATTGCTATCGCAATAGAAGGAAGCCACAAATAGAGGGAGAGAAAAAGAAAGGGAAGAAAGAGAAAGAAAAACGTCACGACCACGTGACAATATAGAGAGACAAAAAAGACAGATAAGCCAGACAAAGAAACAGAAAGAAATAGAAAGAAAAAAAATAATAATATACAGAAACAATGCCGCCCAGCTCGGCACTTCCTTCAGGCTTGGCACCACTAGTGCGGAGCTTCCTGAATTTTTTTAAAGATAACGTTGATATAAATGCAAAGATTGAAATTTGAATCGAGGACACACGTCAAGCAACCCCCCGTGGTAGCCGCAGTGTAAGGTGTTGCGCCGCTAAGCTCGAGGTCACGGGTTCGATTCCCAGACAAGGTGACCACACGTCGACGGGGTTGTAATGCGATAACACCTGCGTACTTAGATTCAGGTGCACGTCATAGAGCGCCAGGTGGTGAAATATAATGCGGAGGCAGCCATAATCGGCGTGTCTCATAACGATATCGTGGTTCTGGCTCGTAATGCAGTAGGATTTCTAATATTACATTTCAGGCGACCATTTTCTTTGGCTCACCCTCGCACACTTTCCCTTTCACCCAAAGCCTGCGCCATGCAGGGCTGCGTTTGGGTCTTTCAACTCCTCTCTCTTTCTTTTCTTTTTCCCTTCGCTTCTTCTGTAGGTTACGACTGAGGTGTCCTCACCCGAGAGACAGTCACCGTTCACACCTGCCCTATTTCGTCTTGCTATCCACAATCATTATCTCTTTCTCTCGAACCTTACCGCACTTAGACATTACACCTACGTTAAAAATGGACATTAAAGATGGAATTCTTTCGGAACACTACTGCCACGGCGAAAGCTCGCTTGGGGTGTCCGCCTGGTGGCTGTCGCGATAAAACAAATCAGCGTCTTCGTTGCTCCTTTACGTAGGTTCCCGAGAGCTCTCGCATGACGGCTAGGCAGGAAATCATATTGCGTGTTTGCTTGCTGAGAGCGGCACAAAACATTGTTTCAGGGAAAAGCCTCGAAGGTGCGCATTTAGAGCCGCTTCCTAATTGCAGTGACCCGGTGAGTAAATAAAAAGAAGCTGAATATTGCTTTCTTTCTTTCTCTAACGACTTCGCGGTGCTTAGAGCGCCAACACTTTGCAGGCAACAGAAACTTGAGACAAAGTGAAACCCTAAGCCCGCGAAAGTTTCGTTTGCATCGTTGTGTGCAGGGAATGAAGAAGACGCGAAGAAGGCGAAGGAAGCTTGATTGCTGCGTGAGTGCTGCTTAGCGCGCTCTGTACCTACACAGAGTTCACGTCGCGTGCATGGTGGCACTGCCCCTCCTGTCCCCGTACCAAGGTTGGGCCCTGTACTAATGAGTTCGCTTGTCTTTTTTTTTCTTTTTGCTTGCGTGGATGCAACCACTGTCATGATTCTCTTATTGAAACTACACTAAACAAAAACTTCCACTTCAATCATCTCTGTTTTTATCCTTGTGTAGTTTATTTTAGTTCATGGCTAATTCTTTCGCTGGGCACTACGAAACGAGGACGAATAAGACGGACACGTTGACGACGGTTGGTGCGCCATCTCTCGACTGGTTGATTCGTATCTTGCCACGTGTCATATAAACGTTAACAATCAGACGCGAGGAGTGAAGGTGAAAGGCGAAAAGCACACATAAAATAAGAGAAACTACCACTGGCGTTTTCGTGAGCCAATTCAACTGAAGACAGGTTAGTATGCATCGCGTTCTAGGAGTTTTATGTCTGTATGAGTTAGCTTTATTGAGGGGATGCTAATGCAATGCATTGATTTTTGCTGCTGTGACGAATAAGGCTTATTTGATCTCCCTGACATCTTTGTTAACACCGTTTACAAGGAACTCGGTGTCATGAAAGATTGGTGTGCATGAGCATCGTCTGCAATGTGCCGCAAGACGACCCGCTCCTCGTAATTGTTTGCATGCCTGCCTGTGATCGCGAAAAAGTTTATTGTTGCAGAGTCTTGTCCGTCCTATGTATTGTCTGTCGCAAGTAAGGGCGATACTGCATACAACCTGCCCAGCACATTACACGAATGCTTCTTTGTGCTTTACTGTACACAGTTTCTTCGCCCGGCCATTACCCTCTCTTGTTTCTTCGACCGCTGCTTTGCATAGTCTCTTATGCCTGTAAGGCGCAGAGTTCGCCGCGGTGGTACAGTGGTAACGGTGCTCGGCTGCTGACCCGAAAGTCGAGGGTTCGATACCGGCCGTGCCGCGTTTCGATGGAGGCAAAATGCTAGAGAACCGTGTACTCCACGATGTCAGGGCACGTTACAAAACACCAGGTGGTCGAAATTTGCGGAGCCCTCCACTACGGCGTGTCTCATAATCACATCGCGGTTTTTGCACGTCAGACCCCGATTATAATAATAATATTAATTATTATTATTGCTGTGTCGCACGGAGAACAAAACAGTGACACCGTGTCTTTGTCCTATCTTTTTGATGCGGTTCTTTGTAGACCAAGGAATCTGTTGTGTAGTGATCAAAGACCAAAGATTAAGCGTGTCAGTAGTCTTAGCATGGCCCCCTTAATGATATGTATGCGGCCTGAGTTGATGTTCGAGGCGGGACACGCAATGAAGCACCACATAGGATAACAGAAAGGGCGAGGTACAAAAGGCCACATTGAAACAAATTCAAAGAAAAGGGGAGGAACATCTTCATGCTCGCACATCACTCCTGAAAGTGGGCGAGAAAGTGGTAGACGGCTGGTAGCTTTTGCCGCCACATTAAAGAAATAATAGGCTTTCTACCTGAGACGTAATGCCAGGCCTGGCCTGACTGTAAATTGCCTCGGTACATTTTGTTACCAAACGACCATTTGTAGTTTCGTTTGGTAGAGTTGACATATGATAAGGAAGGGAACGTTAGTAGAACGTCATTCGTGATAGCATGGATTTTTCCTTGGTGTTAACCGGAATGAAGGAAGGAAGGAAGGAAACAGAAATGCAGAAGTCGGGGTAGTTAACCGGGAAAGTTTCCGGTTGGCTACCCTACACTGGGGAATTAGGGAAGGGGAGTTTGAAAGACGAGAGAGAGAGGGGGGAGGAAGGGATAACAGTGAAGTGAATAATACTAGGTGAATGAGGCAAGGGGATGAACGCCACGAAACTTTTATAGAAGGACCAAACATTCTGGAAGTATAGAAGTTGCGGGCTAGCTAAGGGAACAAGTACAGAAAGCAAGTTAGGAACATTTCTATTTTTTGTTCTAGTAGTTCAAGAATGTTATGCCTGGTAAGTGCCAATCGTTTAAGCAGATGTTAGCAATTTGTTTTTTGTTTTTAATTTTTAAAAAGCAATATCAACTACAATTTCAAGCGTAATCTGTGCCGCCTCAGAAAACCCGGTATAGCATCCAGAAATAATAGGTTGAGCGCACACCCGAGACATTAGCAGAGACATTTGCGAACAGATTTTTTTTTGCTTCAATATTGCGCAGAGACTAGTCGGCAGGCGATTGATTCTATGCTGGCAGAAGCGTCCAACGGGAAAGTTGTTTTTGAAGAGGTAAATTGCAGTTTGAAAGCTTCCGGATTTGTTCCAATCGAAAGCTCAAGCGCTGTCTGCCAGCGAAGGTATCGAGCGATGCAAATCTTGCAGGGAAAGCCGATTTCGTGCTCGCAAAGTTCAAAAAGAAGTTCTCTTGTATGTCAGCATTACCGGCAAGAGAAATGGAAAGAGGCCACCTGTTATTTTGGAATGGCGTCGGGCACGGTCTCACGAAAGTTCTAAGGCTGCTGAGGTTATTTCTGTTTCTTATGATCCAAACGTAAGCCACTATCAGTATGGAACAGTGACGTCGACGTGTATATATATACCGGGTGTCCCAGCTATCTTTAGCCAAGGCTTAAAAAATACAATATTAGATGCAGGCGAGGGAAATCAGCTGCAAATTGCTGACAGCCACCTTGCGCAGTACAGACAATTTTTTGTTTTGTAGTTATTATTTGTTATTTAGGATTATTTAACTAAATTGCTAAGTATTGACTCTAGGCAAGAAAGGCGATTTGCAAAGTTCGAGGGCGTCTTCAGAAATTCCCATTGCATTATTTGCGATAAAGAAAGTCTCACGTCTCGAGCTGCAAAGAAAGCGGCAAAGAAAGCCCGCGAAATACAAGAAGAACCACTTACTAGCGCATTCGCTCGGCAGCAAACGTGCTGCTCTCAGCCATGGTTTGAGCGAACGAAATTAGCTGCGGCCGCGACTCGCTGGCTCCGTTGCAGTGGTAGGCCGATACGTTAACGGTGGTTTCTTGGTCCGCGCTCGCTACAACTTGCACCCTCACGCGCTCCAACAATAGATAGATAGATAGATAGATAGATAGATAGATAGATAGATAGATAGATAGATAGATAGATAGATAGATAGATAGATAGATAGATAGATAGATAGATAGATAGATAATAGAATAGATAGATTAGATAGATAGATAGATAGATAGATAGATAGATAGATAGATAGATAGATAGATAGATAGATAGATAGATAGATAGATAGATAGATAGATAGATAGATAGATAGATAGATAGATAGATAGATAGATAGATAGATAGATAGATAGATAGATAGATAGATAGATAGATAGATAGATGACCTATGCAGGCTTGCTGAAAAGCCTGCATAGTATGATACTTCAGGTAAAAACAATGGTAAAAGATACGTACAGCGAGAATTTTAAAGTGAAGACACGTACATAACACACGCAAAGTGCTCTACACATCTCACCCTCGAATAGCCGACTCGAATCTCTTGCTCCTGTGTTGCATGCCAGGATCAATAAGATGGAACACTGCATGAGAGTTGGCAAAACTTCATTCTGGCTACAGCGCGACGGCCAGAGACGAAAGGCAGGGACAGGAACGCAACAGGATTGTGCTAAAGCAAACTTTAGCGCACTGTTTTCTTTGGTTTTTTTTTGCGTATTCGCTGCTGGCACTATATTGGCGTGGTTCGCTCTTTAGCGCTATGCACGCCGCTCTGGCTCAGCCAATTGCCAACGGGCTTATTTCTCCACGTTCAGCGGAGGCCTTTCGGTTCGTACGCTATTTTTTCTGCCCATTTATTTTCATTTCCGGGGAACTGCTTCACCAGCCCTTGGTCGTATCACGTGACCCCATTTCTCCTCGTTAATACGTAATTTCGCTTCGTTTACTTAGAGGCCGCAATTTTTTTGTCGTGTTTGAGTGTTTGAGCGCATGAGTGTTACGTATGCTACGCGCACGAAACATGCACCAGGCGGAGAAAATTGCCCTCGTTGCGAAGTCAGTGGATAGAATTCGATTCCTGCAGGGGAATAAGAGACAAATATAGAAGCAAGGATGGACCCAATTAAAGTGCTACAAAATTGTGCACGTCGCGGCTGGATCCCCATGGCGACCATGAATTACATTATAATGAACCGTGGCTATTTAGAACGAAATGCCGAGTGAGGCAACTAACTCACGAAGCAGGGAGCTAGCGCTTAGGAGGAAAGGTAAAATGAAGGCATTGTAAGAGGATGCCAAGCGAGGCTTTAGGACTCCTCACACACGCCGAACAAAAGCGAACTTGGTCTCTTATGCTGCTATTGAATATTTAATGCCGTACGTTGTTTTCGCAATTACTTTTCTGTTGTGTGCATCCTATTTTGTACTACACATTTCTCCCTGTCGGTCGCAGCTAAGCGATAAAAATGACTCCATTGTCAAGAAATGACACTGCATAAAATGACGTAAATGGAATGTAGTTGAGAAGCCCCAAATCTTATGTCCGCAACATAAAATTATCTAGTTTTGGGTTGTATATCAATTTATTGATACGATTCGTCTTTCTGTCCGTGGTGGTTCAACACTCACCCAGGTTTTTTCTTGCTCTTCTGAAATATGTTCAAAAATTGAGGAAGTCACTATTTACTTCAAGTAACTACGCTGCATTTTGCATCAACTGTACCCTCTGGCTCGTAGTAATTGCGTGCTTCGGCGTCATGCCTTCTTTATCTCCAAATTTGGTGTACTTGAGGGCGGTCGTACTCCTTGCTGTCAACGTGCCTTCCGCACGTCTCTTTGTAAGTTTACCTGGATCATGTTCAATCTTTTCGTTGTGCTCCATTCAGGATGCACTGAAGGTAACCTAACTGGGTGGGACCCCCCCCCCCCTATCTTGCCTCGCGGCGCAGCGGCGCCGACGCAGGCAGCGTCGCGGCGGCGTCTTGATTGAAAAAACCGACCGCTCGCGCTGCACAACCGTTCACTGACCACCCCGTATATATAGGCACTGGATTTTGACCTCCAAGGTAGTGCGTGTGTGCGATTTCTCCTGTGCGTGATTAAACAATGAAAATTCACGGCGTACATGTAAAATAAAATGAGCTGCAAGTTGTCATAACTCTCGTCGAACCTTTAGTATAAACGCGCCCGGTCTCACGTCGGTGATGATGTACTGGGCAGAATTTTCTGACTTATTTTTCTGTGTGGCTTTTATATATATATATATATATATATATATATATATATATATATATATATATATATATATATATATATAGACATAAAGATATACGGTACATGACGGCGGCGACGACGACGGCGACGGCAAAAATCGGCCGAGACTATCCATATAATTGCTATCGCAATAAAAGCTTAACCTGGAAATCACTAATTTTTCAACTGATGGCTTCACCCAACGTTTTTTTGACAACGGTGGTGCACGCTTTACAGGGGCTCTCTTACGTTCACCAGACGTCTATGAGTTCCACCATTCGCACTATACCCTTTGCTTGTTCGCTCAATGTCATATCCCGATTATTTGGGCGGCACAGCAGCAGCCATAAAGCCAACTGCAGTACCGTAATGGTAAGAACCAGAGAAAAAAATAACAAAAAATGCCCCCACCTCCCCGAAGGAAATTGTGAGGAAATGCGAATGCATTTTAATGGCGTAAAGCTGGACACATCGACGCGCTCAAGTGTCTCCCTTTTGGGCGCCTCTTTCAACGAACGCTTCCTACGTGCGTTCGTAATTACCTCAGGGGTGTTGCCACCGCCTTCAATGCAGCACAAACGCGTTTAGAACGCGCTGTTTTCAGGCTGTGCCAAGGCAGCACAAACCCTACAAACGCGTTTCAAACGCACTGCATTGAGGCGATGGCACAGGGAGGACGGCGAGAGAAGCGAGAGAGCGAACGGCGAGAGAAGGAGTGCGCGCGCCCGCAGCTGTTGCTATGGGAGCGGGAGTGAGAGCGGAGAGGCGCGCGGACAACGCCGGATGCCTCACATAGCCCGACTAAGAAATGCATTCGCATTTAAAAAGCTTAGCCTCAAAATCATTGTTTTTGAACTGTTGGCTTCACCCAACGTTGCTATGACAAAGGTGGTGCACGCTTTACAGGGGCTCACTCTTGCGTTGACAAGACGTCTATGAGTTCCGCCATTAGCACTACACTCTTTACTTGTTCGCTTAATGTCATATCTCAATTATTTGTGCAATACAGCCGCAGCCATAAAACGAACTGCAGAATCTTAACGGTGAGAAGCAGATGCAAGAAAATCATAACCTTAATATCGTTATATTTTCAACTCATGGCTTCACCCAACGTTGCTTTGACAAAGATGGTACACGCTTTACAAGGGCTCACTTTTAGGTTCACCAGACGTGAAGCACGCCATCTTTACCACACCAATTGCTTGTTTTCTCAACGTCTCATACCCATTATTCGTGCAAGCACCAGCCTGTAGAGAAAAACCAACTGCATGCTGGACAGACAGACAGACAGACAGACAGACAGACAGACAGACAGACAGACAGACAGACAGACAGACAGACAGACAGACAGACAGACAGACAGACAGACAGACGGACGGACGGAACGGACGGACGGACGGACGGACGGACGGACGGACCCTTTCAACAGTTGTTTGGTAACAACTTTAATTATTGATGGTCCTGCCAACCGGGTTTCGCCGACCGGGTTTTAGGTGTCCCACGTGGGGACGTCGAGGCCTTGCCTCACCGCCGCCTCGCGGGCCTGCTGGACAGCCCAAAGTTGGTCGCCGAGGCTGGGGCTGCGCAAGGCAGCGGCCCACCTCGGCGGACGGGTTCCGGAGTTAGCACCTAGCGGGTTTTTGTAACAATCCCAGAGCATGTGAGTTAATGTGACGACCTCAGTGTGGCAGACCTTTGCATATATTTGTCGGGTATGTATACGGGTAGAGTCTGTTACACTGTGCGGGGTTGGGGTACGTGTGCGTCTGCAGTTGTCTGACGGCCGCCGCCTCCTTTTCAGCCTGTTTCAATAGTGACGTGTGGTACACACCCGCACACCGCGGGCTGCAGTATGCGGGTGTGCGCCACAGGTGATCTGCAATCTATATCAACTAAGAATTTGGAAATCTTAAAGCAAAAGCGGGAATGGACCTTTGTCGCTGGAAATGCATTGCCGGCGTCACCGGCGTTGTCAGTGCGAAAAATTCCGATGGTAGCAAAGTATAAAAATCGCGGTTCGAGCGGTAATCGAACCCAGGTATTTTAAATGTGGAGCATGTCTTAGTCGTTCCTGCGGCGTCGGCCGCCGTCCACACCCCCACTGCGCATGCTCGGCTCAGCAGGCCTCTCCTCTCCCTCCCTCCCTCCCTCCCTCCCTCCCTCCCTCCCTCCCTCCCTCCCTCCCTCCCTCCCTCCCTCCCTCCCTCCCTCCTCTCGATCGAACGTGGGTGGTGTGTATATAAGCGGCGGAAACGCGCGTTCGGAATTCAGTCAAGGGCGTCTTTACTTGGCTTTCGCTTGACTTGACGCTTTGCTTGACTCGAGTATATGCTATGGAAGCAACAGTACCTTCAGTCAGTGTCCCACCACTCGTTGAAGGCAACGTTACCCCACCCTCACCGTCGTTGGCGTCAACAACAGCAAGCAACGCAGAAGACAAGGTTGCGAAGAGACGAGCATACGACGCTGAACGCAAGCGTTTGAAGCGGGCTGCGGACCCGCAACTTCGTGCACGAGAAGCTGCTGCGAGACGGCAACGACGGGCTGCAGATCCTTCACTCGGGGAGCGAGAAGCAGCTGCGAAACGGCAACAACGGGCTGTGGATCCTGAACGTCGTGTTCGAGAAGCAGCAACCGTTCGTGAACGTCGAACAGCGGATCCATCACTCGGGCAGCGCGACGCTTCTGCGAAACCCAATTACGCAACATTCACGCTATACCCCCACCACTCTGGGACGCATTTACTCGAGTTCCCCCCGTGGGAAGATGCGGGTGACATTTTTCATGGCTGTCGGATACTGTACCACACAGCGACACCACTGCTTAAAATTGCATAGGAAAAAGACCCTTTGCTGACGTCGTGTCGAGACAACGCCATTTGTTATTGTTGTGTTGGCTATCCGCTTTTGTAAAAATGTAACAAACAGTGGATATGTACACCTTTGTCTCCGCAAGCAATGGACAAACGTTGTTCGAATACGTCGACGACAGCTACTTAAGATGTGGACATCATTGCACCACAGTGTGAAGTTCATTGCGATAAAGCTGCCGTCTCGCTTTGACGTGATTGCCGACGTTACTTCCGGCAATAAGCTATCCTTTACACATTAGTGTAGTCGTCGTGCAAGCCCCCGATATGCTTACAAATCCTATATTTGCACAAAGACGTCGATCCAACTAGTAACGCTTCGCTGAAAGCGAAAAAAAATGCGGCAAAGGCTACAAATCGTTCACTGCTTCGAATGAAAGCCATTCGCACAATTTATTTATTTAGTTATTTATTTATTTAATATACCTCAAAGGCCCCCCAACAGAGGGCTTTACATGAGGGTGTGGGCAAACAATGTACGGTTAATAAAACAATGATTCTATGGCATTTCGAAAGTTATCCGCGTTGGAATGATGGATGACACTTGGGGGAAGATCGTTCCAGTCCCTGGCTGCTTGGGCGAAAAAGGAGTGATGGTGGGCTGTGGTGCAAGCAGGGGGTGGGTAGACGGCCTTGAGGTGACTTGTGCGGGCTGAAGTGCGATGGGCTGATTGAATGGGAGAGTTATAATGAAACGCATGATACATTTTGTGATACAATGATAGCCTAGAAATCTTACGGCGTAGTTCAAGGTTAGTTAGACCTGCTTTTCTTTTAAGGTTAGTAACACTGGTATGATATGAGTAATCTGAGTAGATGAACCTAACTGCGCGGTTCTGAATTACTTCGATGGACTTACATAGGTTAATTTGAGGTGGGTCCCAAATGGCGGATGCGTACTCTAGTTTTGGGCGAATGAGTGTTTTGTAGGCTAGTAATTTGACTGATGGAGGCGCAAGATGTAAGTTACGACGAAAGTAACCGAGAGCTCTGTTAGCATTGTTAACTATTTTACTTACGTGAGAAGACCAGTTTAGATTCTGTGAGATGTTAACACCAAGATATTTAATGGAACTTAGGGAAGAAACTATGGAGCCATTAATATTATAGTTAGCGGCAGGTAAGTTATGGCGTCTGTGAAATGAAACGAGTGCAGTTTTATTAGTATTTAGGACCATGAGCCATTTGCGACACCACTCGTCGAGTTTTAGTAGGTCATGCTGGAGAGTAATTGTATCTGAAACGTTAGTAATAGGTCGGTAGATTACACAGTCGTCAGCAAAGAGGCGGATGTTAGACGAAATATTATCGGGTAAGTCATTGATGTAAATTAAAAAGAGGAGGGGGCCTAGAACTGTACCTTGAGGCACACCGGAGATTACGTTAGAAAGGGATGAGGGCGTGTCGTTAGCTGAAATGCCTGGTATCTGGCGCATTTTGTGTGTGTGTGTGTGTGTGTGCGTGTGTGTGTGTGTGTGTGTGTGTGCGTGTGTGTGTGTGTGTGTGTGTGTGTGTGTGTGTGTGTGTGTGTGTGTGTGTGTGTGTGTGTGTGTGCAAGAAATGTGTGTCTGTCGCGAACCTCAGCTGCAGAGGCCTTTGTGTCAGGCGTTTAAAACACCTTTTGCTTCTGCCCCTTAATATTGTGCACCATTGAAAGAAATGAAATACACTACTACTACGATTATCCATCAGGTAGATAATGTCTTCAAGGGCTACACTTTATAATTTGAACAGCGAAGCTGTTTAGGTAAACGGTAACTTGTGCTCCGTCGTGCAAAACTGCACTGGTGCATATGCGCCATATTAATTGGCCAAACCGCACTACCGGGTACAGCAGGTGCGAGCGTTAAACAAAAACTATGCTTGGCGAAGTGTAGCACGCGAAACACGTGAAAGAGAGAGAGAGAGAGAGGGAAAGAAAGCGATAGAAAGGAAGAGAAAGAGAAAAATAGAGCGAAACAAAGAGAATAAACACATAAAAAGTTGGAAAGACAAAGAAATACATAGAAAGAGAGAGAAATTGATATAATTGAACATACACGAAAAACAGATAGAAAAAAGAGAGAGCAAGAAAAAAAAGAAAGAAAGAGAGAAGCAAAGGGAAGAAAGGGAACTAAAGATAGAGAGAGCGAGAAAGAGAAAGAAATAGAAAGAAACAGAGAGAAAAGAAGAGACAAGAATTGGCGCTTCAATGCGGAGAGAGCTCTATTCTGCCAAATTCCGTGTACACTTATCTCGTTGTCGTTATGGTGATCTACCTGGATCAAATGTTGCACTCTCGCAAGCACGGACTAGACCGACCGAAGAACAGAATTATTAACTATGGAACAACATTGTCCAAGTAAGTTCATGCTTTAGACTTTCTTCACCTTGTAATGCCTGCGCTGCCGCATTTGTTTGCCCCAACCAACGATCAAAGAAAATTGGCCTGATTCCCTTCTCGAATGCTTTATTTCCAACTGTTGGCGTTGCTCCATTTTTTGCGTGACGGTACAATAGGAGTGCCCCGGAGCACCTTGGGCGCAGGCATGTCGGCGCGCAACAAAAGCGGCATTCAGGCCTCGCGACCCAGTCGGATGCCCTTTTGATCTGCCATGTTTACTGATTACCCGTGTTGGCTGACCGTTGCGATTTTGTGCTCGGTTAAGAGTAATCGAATTCGCCCGGAGGTCAACTCCGACTCGGCGTCTCCATTTGCTCTCCCCGTTGCCCTTTGTCCCGAGAGCAACACGGAAGGTGCTCTGTAAGTACGCGGTTCGCTGGATAAAAGAGGCGAATAAACAGGGACATCTTCTATTTCTACATCATGGGGCATCGCGACGGCTTTTTAGAGCAAGAGGAGCTCTCGTTCACTCTTTTGAATGCGCACAGTTCTGCCGACGCTCAACACACGCACAGACGGCGTATATAAAGGCGCAGAGATCGGCTTAGTGGTAGAGTGGAACGCAGAAAAAGAATCGGGTCAAGCTGGAAGAGGAAATCGTGTTGCCTCCAGGCCATCAACAACGTCCCCGAGGAAAACCAAAGCCCTCCCCCCCCCCCTTCCCCCCCACTCCGGTTGAAGCGGGGTGCGCGGCTCTGTGTGGTAGAATTTAACGTTCTCACTGTCGATCCCATCAAGGTTCGGTTCTATCATGGAAGCAGGTCCCCGGTCAGCGGCGGCCAATACCCTTGTGTGCCTCTCTTGGTTCTTTCTGATTTTTGGCCTTCAATTTTTGGCCTTCAAAACACTTCTTCTAGTTTTCTTTGAGTGCACTTCGAAGCGGAGCGTGCCTCTGTGGTTTCTGCTTGCTGCCTTGCTTCTGTTTTTCGAGTGATTTAATGTTATTAATTTTGATTTCTTTCTTTCTTTCTTTCTTTCTTTCTTTCTTTCTTTCTTTCTTTCTTTCTTTCTTTCTTTCTTTCTTTCTTTCTTTCTTTCTTTCTCTCTCTCTCTCTCTCTCTCTTTCTTTCTCTCTTTATTTATTTATTTATTTATTTATTTATTTATTTATTTATTTATTTATTTATTTATTTATTGCGTACTCAGTACCAACGTTACTAGAACAAACTCAGTTTAAAAGCTCCGCCGGAGAGGCGGTCCGCGTGGCGGTCGTGAGAACTAGTGGCGCTGCAGTCACGTCTAGCTCCCGCGGCTGGCTGCGGCTGGCGCGTGTTGTGATCGGCGCCACCGATGTACGAGCGCACGTGGGTTACAGCGTCGTCTGCGCTTTGTTAGCTCGTCATTTTTGCGACTGTTCTTGACCAGGCTTAGCGTCTTGTACGAAGTGATGTATACGAAGCGTAACGAGGGCGAACAGATTCACAGTGCGGTATGCCGACTTGCTTTGCGCCGGGCTGCAAGAGCGGCTACCGCAACGACGACTCCGCTTCACGACACTTCGGACCTGCAAAAGACCCCACGCCATTCAGGCTTTGCATCGCAAAGATGGAAAGCTTACTGCGAAATGCAAGGTCTGTGACGTTCATTTTGAGAGTGACGACATTGTAAAGCACTATCGTCGTGTCGTTGCGGGACAAGACGTTTTGATCCCACGTGGAAAGTGGGAACTCGCGCCAGGTGCCGTGCCGCGCTTGTTCCCAGCACTTCCACCCCACATTTCAAAGCCAAAATGTTCGGGGTTTAGGCGCAAATCCCCCACAAAACGCACGGCGTCCCGCGAAAGCCCAGTGCCCAATTTGGAGGAGCCGCCAGAAAGAGAACAGCAAAACGAAAGGCAGGCGATTACCTATATACGCTACCGAGACTGAGAGTTGCATCACACTAACATTCGATCAGTTTTTGTCAGCTGTCGCTATGCCTTCAAAGCAGTGGATTTTCGAGAGATTTTACGACGAGGTATTGAACAAGATGTGCGGAATATTTTACACTCGCCGGCTCGGGAACGGGCTGCTCAGCGAAAAAATTTGACACGGTACACATAGAAAAGACGAGGACCAGCGCTGGTCCTCGTCTTTTCTGTGTGTACCGTGTCAAATTTTTGCGCTGAGCAGTTTAATAATGGAATACCAACTAGCCCAATCCCACACTTTGCTTCGGGAACGGATACTTACTTGTGCAAAAGATAATTGTAGTTGACGAGCAGTTTAACTGCGTAGTGAACGGCTACAGCACGAAACGCAAACGGCTGTCGTACAGTGTAAAGTGCTGCGGGCATGGAACATCTGCTCGGTGAAATTGAAAAACTGAAGTTGAATATTGGCGACTCTTCTAGTGACAGAGTACGCGCGAATAACTGCTCGGTGCTCACATCACGGCCGATCTGTTCGAATTGTTTAAGGCACCGTAGAAGGATGCGACGTAGAAAGATGAGACACCGAAAATACAACTGTCCACTGAAAAAATTGCTCAGAGACAATATCTATTCGATGTAATCGCACACTGAGATTTCATTTACCGAATTCTCATAAAATTTTCCGATTTTGGGTCAGTATCCCTTTAACCGTCGCGAAAACGTGTCTTGTAAACATTGCAAAGCATTGGTGATGTTTTTCGAGAAAGTGTTTTTTAATATATTGTAGAAACATGAGTACTGTTTTTCTAGAACGTTTTTGTATCTCGAGTAAGTACGCTTCTTTGTGCACTATAAAGGCTTTTACAAAGGTGTTGGGTTGTTCTTGGTCTAGATAAGACGGCAGCGGCTAAAATTGGGGTGGTAGTTATAAAAATTACTCTGAAAACCCTCATTCACTTAGAAACTCCTATGCTTGGAAGTTAAGCGCAATGTAGACAGCTCAAATATTGTCACAGGTTCGTAACGTCGACGAAGGCAGCAGTCAGCAGGTCCGAGATGAAACTCTTTATTTGGCCGAACTTGTGGCCGGGAAACTGAAAGTCAAACTACAGCAATACACTGACAGCGGCGAACACAGCGTCGACCGTCGATCAACTGACAAGCGGTCAAGCGCGTCGGCGCTATCGAACTTTCCAGCGATATCGCTGGTGGCGGCGTTATCTCTCGACAAAGCTGGAACATTCGCGTGCAGCGCGCAATCTTACCAAAACGATCTACAATCGCGAAGCTTCTCGAACACTGCTTCGCGGACAGCGTCGGGCGTTGATAACCGTCCTTGCTGGTCAAACCCGAATACGTCAAAATAAAACAAGAAGTGGGCGTGGCTATATAGACCGAACATCGATTCTTAGCCAATCAATGAACAACGCACACGGGCCAGTGCATACAGACGACCTTATACATATCCACCTAAGTATCCACCTAACTAGTACAATAAGAAAGTTGCCGCGCAGTTGCTCGCGCCAACTGCGCGGCGGACCGCAGCGTTATGCCGTGGCAGCAGACGACGCGCCGATAGTGGAGCAAGACGGATGTGCAGCGCCGCTAGTTCTCGCGACCGCCGTTCGGACCACCCTCCTCCGCTGGCGGAGATACGGAGCTTTGAAACTGAGTTTGTTCTAGTAACGTTGCTCAGTACAGCATTGGACACGCACTATTCCTTCGCGCTTGTTGGTTATCTTGTATGACCAAGGTGGTAACCTGGGCCCGTTGGTGGTCCATTTTTATGAATGGTAAAAGCGCACTGGAGACGATCACACAGCGAAGGAATACACAAGCACACACATAGCGGTTTGTGTGTGCATGTGTGTTCCTTCATTTGTGATCGTCTCCAGGGCGCTTTTACCGTTCATGAAAATCTTGTATAAGAAAATAAAGCTTCCTCTGCGAACTTCTCTGTCCTGTTCCCTTTGTGCTGTTTGTAATACACTTCTTACTTTTATCTGAGGTGGATCCAGCTTTAAGTTGACTGCCCGTATACTTTAAATGAACCAAACATTTTGAAATGTGGTGCGTGCAATAACATTTCATGGAAAGCTGTAGGGTTAGAGGTATACGAGTTCAAGCTCTAGGCTAGAAATATTGCTGGGTAGAGGGTGGGGGGAGGGAAAGGAATCCTTATCTTGGGAATCCTAATCTAGATACGGAGAGATATAGAAATCACACTGCCCCGACTTTCATTGATAAGGCTTGATATATTAAAAGGTAAAGTTACAGAGTATTAAGTGTAGAAAGTGCCTTTTGATCTATGGCACTTTTTAATAGAATCCTTGGAAAAGTGAAAAAAAAAAGTAAGACTTCGAGTTTCAGGTTAAAAGATCGAACTCACCATAAAGAACTCTGGATAAAGATACGTCCACTCTTTCAATAAAGTACCTATTTATTCATCGAAAGCAGACAAAGTTGGTGTGTTAGGCTAAGTATCTAGCTCGTAAATATTCACACAATGTCGCCTAGTCTATACAATAATACTGAAGGACATGTTTGTTGGCACAACAAACACATACACGAAAAAGGGTGAAAATTTCTTCAGGACGGCGTATCGCTGGAGCCAACGTTTTGACAGGCGGTCTTGCTAATAAAAAAAAAGAAATCAGCTGTTCATACTAGTGAGCGACGCGTCTTTGTACAGCGGCGCATATTTTTTTCGAGTTATGATTCTTTCCCACTATGAGTGGGAAAGGTATACGAAATACGGGGAGGTATACGGTAGGTATAGGTATACGGGGAGGTATACGAAATCCCTCTGACATGTGGGAAAGTTTACATCCGCCAAACGGGCCGGTGTATATATGATCGACTAAAGGAACCCCAGCTTTCGATTAAGCCCGGACAAGGGTCTAAGCTCACCCTTCACTGCAGCGCATACCCATTGGCTGCCTGTGGTGAACCGTGCCAGCCTTTACTGGCGAGAACGAGAATTTTAATACGTAGTCATGACCAATTGGCACGTGAGCTTGCCGAGACGTTTTTCATCTCTGTCGACTATCGAAAGAGATGAAATGTCGACTATCGATTCGAATATCGAATACAAAGGATTTTATGGAAACTTTAAAGAAAGAAGCACGGTAATGCTGCGCTTCATCATCATGAGTGCTCCGGGCCCAAAAATCTTCGGCCGCTTGTTCACAGCAGCGTTTTAACTGCGCGCCGGAACGATCGGAGTTTCTGAAAGAGTGGTGCGGGGCGGCAGTGGCGACTGTGCAGCGTGAACAAATTTTCACATGTCAAGTGTTGCGGGCCAAATTCGGGACGTTTTGCGGCGTTTGCGGCATACGCGACCGAACTTTGCAAGAAGTCCGCGTCTTCGTTTCGGAAGCGAAGTTGTGAAGGGCTTGATAGTTCTCTCGTGTGTTCTTTTTGCTTACGGAAATGGCATCATCTCCTTTAAAATAAACACGTAGTCACTTTTAATCAGGATATCGGTGAAAGTTTTAACGAAAGACGTACTGTAAAGGCGTTACCGTTAGCTTTAGCTACGCTACCTTAACTAAGATGCACCATTGGCCTTTGTCGCGTTTTAGATATTCGACATGTCGAATTATTCGAAACTTCGAATAATAGTTATTCGAAAGTCGATTCGAATTATTCGATTAGGTATTATTCGATTCGAATTCGAAAATCGAATATTCGCACGCCCCTACGTATTAGCACTCAGCTCATTGGAGATAAAGCACTTCGGGTGATTTTGATGAAGGTTAGCTTAATTTCTTGTGTGGGTGATCTTTGTTCTGCGCTTAATGTTGACGACAGGGCGTGGACAGCACCACCTGTATGGCAGGAAAAAAAGAGAACGCCTACACGAGTTCTGCCCGCGACAAAAGAATTGTATAGAAGGGTCTTCGCACACGGTTTGCGGCTTTCTCCGTCTTGAGCGATGCGGATGAGGCAGTGTTGCGCAAGTTGCATGATGTGATTGTGCCGTCTGGCGGTGGCAGCCGCTGGTAGAAAAAGGCTAGAAGTGGAGATGGAGGGAGACTAGGAGATTAACGAGATGCGGCAGCCTGCCATTGTTCCTCTGGCATCGGCTTTCATCGGCCCTTTTTTTGCAAAAGTACGCGACGTTTGTTAGCGGTATGAGGGCCACCGGGAGGCGGAGAACACTAAGAGGTCTTTAACAAAACGATGTAGACGTCGAGACCAATGACGGGGGAGGGGCGGGAGTTCTGTGGTCAAGAGACGTTGTTCGCTATGCGCGCCCTGGAATGCACGTCTCCTTCTTCGCTTAATCACCAACATTCTATGCAACCGAGCTCAAAGCGTGGGTGAGTTAGACGGAGCATAAAGGAGGAGAGTTTGCAGAAAACTCCAAGCTGAACTTATCTGAAAGGCTGAAGGCCTAAAAGAACGTGATAGAAAACTGGGATGTAAGTTACTTTCCACGCGCAGAAAAATAGCCTTGTTAAAGCTTTTAAACACATCTACAGCGGCAATACGGGAATCGATAAGAAGATATATTTAAAATACCCGCATTATCAGCCTAACAGAAGCGGAAATTACAAGAAAATAAGGCCCTACCAATGTCACATTAAGGTGCTTAAGTTTTTTTCATTCATTCATCGAACAATTGAAGAATGGAACCTGCTTCCCGATGGGATAGTGTCTGCACCAAACATTTCTTTCTTTTCCTATAGAGAACTTTATAGGTATCTGTTTCAAGCATTACTGCGAGTGTCTTTATAATGGGATGTCTTACGCTTTCAAATGCGAAGCATTTCTTAACGAACCTTTGGTAATTTGAGCGTTTCTTTCTACGAATCTATCTATCTATCTATCTATCTATCTATCTATCTATCTATCTATCTATCTATCTATCTATCTATCTATCTATCTATCTATCTATCTATCTATCTATCTATCTATCTATCTATCTATCTATCTATCTATCTATCTATCTATCTATCTATCTATCTATCTATCTATCTATCTATCTATCTATCTATCTATCTATCTATCTATCTATCTATCTATCTATCTATCTATCTATCTATCTATCTATCTATCTATCTATCTATCTATCTATCTATCTATCTATCTATCTATCTATCTATCTATCTATCTATCTATCTATCTATCTATCTATCTATCTACGTCTTGGTCGTCTCCTTACCTTGGCAAGTTGGCCTATCCCCAAGTTGGCATAGTGGGAGGAGAGTGTATGAGGAACACGATACGTATGTCATGACATGAATAACGTGACTTCCCTGTCGCGTACCTCATGAAATTTTTTCCGCCAGTCACGTGCTGCACATACCCGCATAACGCGGTCCATCGTATGCGGGTATGCGCCACAAGTGGTTCACAGCCTATATCAACCCAGACTTTGGAAGTGTGAAGGAGGCAGTGAATTACGGGACTGGCTTTCTAAAATTCCTTAAGGTATGCCAGAGGTTCAACCCTCTCCAGCCAGTCAGGAACAAAGTCTTGTTGTTGGAGCACGTTTATGTATTGAACAATGTTCTCGCGAAAAAGCACACGTGCAGGTCGCCCGTCAGGGTCGCAGTGAAATCCCGCCATTATTTTTGTACTTTAAATTTTTTTTTCATCTTGACACATTCTTGTAGTAATGTGTATTATTACTGTAAATGGTGTCTGTTATGGATGTACATGTGACGTTAATAAACCGGCAATAAAGAAAAACAGTGTGAAGTGGCAGTGTCGGCGTTGTCGATGGCTGAAATATCCCGATGGAAGCAAACAATAAAAATCACGGCTCCAGCCGGAATCGAACCCAGGCATTCTGCATGGCAGTTTCGTACTCTACCACAGACCCACTCCAGTGCTTCAAACTACTTCGAAAAAAGACCATATGCGAGTGTCATGCCAGGACAACGCCAATTGCGACTGCAGTGTTGGATATCCGCTTTTATATGAATTTTATAAACATTACATATGGTCACCTATGACTCCGCAAGATATAGTCAAGCTTTGCGCGAATACACCTACGACCGCTACTTATGTTATGCACATCATCGCACCTTACTATGCACTTCGTGGTGATAAAAGTGTGGTCTCTGCTCTAACGTGAGTGCCGGCGTTACGTAAGGCCATTAGCTACCCTTTGGAAGCCGGCGTACTCTGTGTGCTCACGATATGCGCACTACTCACTTTGCACAAACACGTCGATCCGCCTCGTAACGCTTGGCTCAAAGCGAAAAAATTCGGCGTAAGCTGCTACTCACTGTCTGCTTCACGTGAAGTAGATTCCCACAGTGCGTGGGACGTTCCGGGTTTTCTTTCTCATTTTCTTCATTTTTCATCGAAAGCGCTGGAGATGCATCAAGTTCCTGATGCCAAACTAGCCCAGCTTGTTTGCCATTACATGATCAGTGTTCCTAATAACATAGCTAGAAGAGGACGAGCGCGCGATTCACTGACCTGCTTACGGATATTACAGCTAGGATCCAATCCACTGAGTGCTTGAATATCAAACCTCGGTTGCATTTTATAAATCGAACGAACTTCACCGTCTGCGTCACTCGATTGGTACTTCTGCTGAAGTGCTTGCTTTATTCCTTACTTGTTTACAACGACAGATTTACTGCGTTCAAATATCTTGGAGGAGGAAAACGAAAGAGAGGAAAGATAGGGATGTTAACCAGTTTGGCACAACCGGTGTGGTACCCCGCATAGGAGGAAGGGATGGGGAAGATTGAAAGCAGAGTAAAGAAAGAGAGAAAGAGAGGGGAACACACACGCACACACATAACTTCACAGCGCAGAGCGGCAGTCTTGTGTGGTATGCGGCATCATTAAGAGTCTACAGCAGCTCGTGCAAGTTTGTTGTCCTTAGGAATTTGAGCAATGCCTTGGTTACTTGAATTCTCGATGACTTTTCAGGATGACATTGGAGAATTGTTTGTAGTGTCATCGTTCTGTTGTGAATACGAGCGAGAGCGAATAAGAGGGATTGTATCTGCGCAGCGCAGCGAGGACAGTCGCAGAATATATGCTGCAAGGTCTCCTTGGTGCCGCAGGCGTCGCAAAAAGCGTTGTCGGCCATCCCTATCCGAAACGAACATGATTTCGTGAAAGCCATTCTTAGCCATAAGTGGCATAGCAGAGTGGCCTCTCTTCGGCGGAGTCCAGATGGTATTGGAAATCGCCGCAACTCGCTTAGGTGGTGTGGCCGATAGTTTTGGCTTCTTGGGGTATTCAGTGTGACATTTAAATGGTTGCCAAGCGACTGCGGCGTGCTTGGCAACGAACATGCCGATAATGCTGCTCGGTCAGCTTTGCAAGGCGACAATTAAGAGACTATACCCCTAAGGTCTGATGCTGCTGCCATGCTTCAAAGGATCACAAAGAATATTTCGCTCTCAACACTGAATACCTCTTGGAATTTACATGTACGTAATTACCAGAATTGTAAAGGCCATGTTTCATTTGCGTCAGTTACCAGAAAACAGAACCCTTTGTATGCTTAGTCTATGCGAATCTGCTGAGCGTGACGGGTAAGCTGTGCTCAGTGTCGTCTTGTGTTTACCATTATTACTGCCGCTCTCCTTCGGATAACAGATCTCAATGCCTAAGAATAGATTAACAGAATACCCATATCTTCACACAGAGAGGGCCTTACTATGTTAAGGTTCCCAGGTGGCTTGAGTTATCTTTGTAGTTAACCCTATCCAATGTGTCAATGAACAATATTTGTCGGGAAAAACTTGACTGATTGATTCATATCTCCGCTACTTTTGTTCACGCAGCTGATGTGCAGCTAACAAATTCTGTTCCCTCACTCACTCACTCACTCACTCACTCACTCACTCACTCACTCACTCACTCACTCACTCACTCACTCACTCACTCACTCACTCACTCACTCACTCACTCACTCACTCACTCACTCACTCACTCACTCACTCACTCACTCACTCACTCACTCACTCACTCACTCACTCACTCACTCACTCACTCACTCACTCACTCACTCAGTATATCTCATACAAAGGCTAGATGAAGTATACGAATCATATAAAACCGGATAGCCCCCTAAAATGTGACGCTGCATGTCTACAAAGGCCACTGCCATTCGTAATCCGCTCTCTTCCCACAATGATCGTGGTATAACCGAAGCATCTATTTTATAGCTTAATACTAAGTTCGATATGCAGCAGTAAGGTGGCCGTTTTCGCAACAGCGGAAGAACGAGGCAGTAAGTTATGTGACGGTTACGTTCGCGAAAAAAAAAAAAAGAAAGAAGGAAGGAAGAATGGTGCGGGCGCACGCCAGAATGAAAGCAAAACAAAGCTATCTGAACAGGAAGCTCATCGAGTCAGTAAAGCCACACCGGCCAACAACTTACTCCTACCCCTCGCTACGAGTTCGTGCTCCGACACCCTGCGACGGCAACGATGATGGGAAAAGACGGCAACCCCAGCGAGGCACTATAAACAACAGAGGCAGGAGAGAGAAAATGCTTTCAGGAAAAAGAATGGGCGCTGCGAGCGATTGTCGGGCCCTGCCCCGACACTGATAATACAAAGTACATAGGGATCTGGGTATGCAGTACATGCGCGGAGAGCGACAGGCCCGCAGCTTGATAGCTGGGATGGCGTGCCGCCGACGGACGTACACACGACCCCGGTGTATAGCTGATGCGGTGCTACTAGCGTCTCTGTACTACATTCCAGCTCACGCTCGTCTTCGGGCATCGATAACTCGCCGCCTGGAACGGAGAGGGAAAACACGGCTGGGGGGAGGGGGGAGACGTTGCGGATATCACGCTTTTGCGCCTTCTCCTCTCGTCCTCGCATATGCTCGGCTGCATGCCTCGTGGCCCCTTCCTGTAGCGTTGCCGATCGTTCCTGCGCAAGCGAAAAGATGAGCTCGGCTTGCGCACGATGCTCCCAGATCCCTGTGCAAGGGTTCTGACGCACCGCTGTCCAGCGACGGCGAAGGATGGGCTGTGCTCGTTTCCCTCCGGGAGCCGTCCTTGCGTGTTTATCCCTGTTCTGTTGTTGCACTCATCCCCGTGCTCGTAGCTTTCCCGTTGGGATCCAGTCCTTTGTGCTTTGTTTGCTCCTCGATAGAACTCTTCCCCTTGTGTATACGGACGGTGTAGCGTGCAGAAGAGCTGCATTGAATCGAGCGCGCCCTCCTCCGTGTGCCGTCTGTGCGTGCCCTCTTCTCTTTTCCCAACTCGTCCCAAACCATCGTCTGAGCCAAGGAGCTATGCTCGCTGATCCCCGCGAAATGGACCGAACCAGCTGTAGGTCCGGCAAGCGAGTGAACCTTATTACTTTATCCCTTTTGGCCCTGATTTTTTTTCTTTTTCTATGCCGTGTCTTAGTGGGGCTCCCCTGATCTCGCTTCCTCGTCACCCGACCGCTCTTCTGTACTTGTTGGTGCCTCGACGAGGGTCCCAAGGTGAAGCACACTGTCTGCGTCTGTCCGTAGGCTCGATAGCGTCGCTAGTCGTCACTATATTTCCTTTCCTTACAAATTATGAATTAATGTTCCTTGGGCCTTAGGTTGTGGATATTTACCTTCAAGTGCGGCACAAACGTTATAGTTAGAAATATGGCACATGCAGCCCATATATTTGTATCATATGAGGCACGTATTCCCAGACACACAAATTAGTTGCGTATACAGGCCTCATCTGTGAAGGATGCGAGTCTTTACAAGACTAGCATCCTTCTAGTGTTCTAGAAACATCCTTCTAGTTTAGCCTTCTGCACATGTCACAAACGGAATAAACGGCCCGGTCCCTGATATCACTTATAAAACCTTCTGACGTGTGCATATTATAAGAATAAATAGCTATACAATCGTTTGCAATCACTGGACCTGTACTGGTACCAGGGCATCGTTAAGTACGTTTCTTGGCTTCTGTTTGTCAAGCGTAAGCGTGTTTTCTACAAAGGTTGCTCGTAGGCGTTGAGCTGTATAAAGGAAATACCTGAAGTAATGAAAATACCTGAATCAGTGCTGTGTCTCTCTCCTGTCGTCTTGTTTCTTGCCCCGTTTTATTGTCTCAGTTCAGTAATGTACCAAGCAACAAAATTCAAGATTCTAATACAATTGGAGTATTTGTTACACCGCGATGCGCCAGTTACCAATTAGTTTACAGCAAGCCCGTAGCCAGGAATTTTTTTCGGGAGGAGGGCACTTGGTGAAAGCCTTGAAAAACACTTATATTTATTATGTTTTTCGGTAAAACACACCTTCCATCATAATTTCGGGGGGCGGGGGTGGCTAGGCCTCCTGAGCCCCCCTCCAAGGCTACGGGCATGGTTTACAGCCTTACGATGCAAGAAAAAATACAAAGAGACCGCAGTCCTACAGGGCAACTTGTCGAAATTTTCAGAAATTTTGTTGTGTGCCTGGTAATTACATTAGTTCTGTATTGCTTGTTGCAATAAAGCGGCTTATAATGATGTTCTTGCTTAGATCGGTTGCTTTTACATACAGCACTGCGTTTAGGATTTTACAGCGAAAGCTGTTATGAGATAATTTCACCGGCCGTTTTTGGCGCCGTAGATGTCCGCCGCCGCCGCCGCTGCCGCTGCCGGTGTCCATAACCAGTATCGCTCGAAATAAGAAAAAAAACGAGACAAGAAAAAAATTCCAGGATGGAACGAGGTTCGAACCTGGGTCCTCTGCGTGGGAGCCCAGTATTCAACCTCCGAGCCATGCCAGTGCTTGAAATTGCTTTGCAAAAAGGTCCTATACAGGCTTCATGTCGGGAACGAACCACATTAGCATATGCAATATAGCGTGGTAGAAGAGTAAAATAAGCACCAAGCGTCGCACAACGCGAATTCTGTAACTAGGCATCACACAATGCGAATTGCGCGACGAGTAGGTTGTTGAATGCTTCCAACCCATTACAAAGGGCTGTGCCATAATTCTTCATCGTCATCAGGCACAGCATCAACAAAGTGCGCATAATGCCTTACATGCGTTTAGCAGGTACGACGACACTCCGCAGAATGACGAAAAATGGCGCAGTGCCTGCTGCCTTACTTCTCAAAAATTAGAATGATTTATAGCGCAGTGGGTTCCTCGCAAGTGCACTTGTATTGGTTGCCAAGGAAGCCCATAAGCGCATGATCCATTTCCTCGGGGTGTCAGTAAATTTACAATGATTTAGAGCGTAGTGGGTTCCTCGCAAGTGCACTTGTATTGGTTGCCAAGGAAGCCCATAAGCGCATGATCCATTTCCTCGGGGTCTCAGTAGAGTTCTTCGCCCCCCCCTCCCGTCTCTCTCCCACGTCAACGTATGTTATACAGCATGACGGGAGAGGGAAATAGCGACCGGGCGTCACCCAATGCAAATTACATAACTGGTGGGCCGTTTAAAGCTTCCAACCCATTACAAAGGGCTGAGCCATAATTCTTCATCGTTATCAGTCGT
Organism: Rhipicephalus sanguineus; assembly: GCF_013339695.2. Lineage (NCBI taxonomy): Eukaryota > Metazoa > Arthropoda > Arachnida > Ixodida > Ixodidae > Rhipicephalus > Rhipicephalus sanguineus. Next base: position 28,429,823 of record NC_051186.1, on the reverse strand, counting down.
CGCGTCAAGAAAGTGCAGATAATGCCTTACAGACGTGTAGCTGGTGCCTCACTTCTCCGTAGAATGACGAACAATGGCTTAGTAGGTGCTTCCCAACTTCACAAAAATTGTGATTTATGGCATAGTGGGTACCTTTCTAGTGTACTTGTATTGTAGCCCCAAGAGAGCTTACAACGGGCTCTAGAAACGCCGCTCTTCCAGCTTTCGCTGTGACTGTGCTGTGGTTTCAGCACAGGCCTGGCGTTTTTTCCTTTCTCATCACTAGTTGGTACATGAAAGAATTTTGTTGCGTCTCTACATCAAAACATTGTTTCTCTATGATTGTTTTATTGCTTTGCTCTTATCATGCTTATCTCACCCAGTCCTTCATTCGTCAATATCAGTAAATTGTATGTGGCATGCACCCCCTACTCTTTCGAAAGCGTCAAGCCAGGGAGCGTTGAAAGCTTCCGACGGACGAAAGACGTGGCGCAAACGTCGCATCACACGAAAACGAGGTGAACTCGCTGCTAAACGCGTGCTCCACTGTGGTGTCAGGAACGAGTGGTTACAGTGCTTTGTTTTTATTGCGATAGGAAATATATGGACACTCTCGACGGGTTTTTGCCGCCACCGTCGCCGTCATGTCCCATATAAAGTCCAAATTGATAACATCCACCCGCGCATCGTATGTTCTACCAGGGGTAAAAGCGCGCGGGTGGGGACTACGAACGCAGCTGCAGCAGATATCAAACGAGCCGGCCCATCTTCATGGCTCAAAGGAAACGCCCCGCCCGTCTTGAACGAGCCTGAAAGGCGCGAGGGGGAGAGGGTGTCGCTCGAGCAGGAACTTTGAACTTTGATTCTAAGGGTGCCGTCACGCACGCTATCTAGGCAGCCACCACCGGGCGGCTCGTATACCCTTCTACGTGCTGCGCTTTCAACACGAAGAGGCTGTGCGGAAAGAGCATCTCTCTCTGGAGCGGCCGTATTCTCTTACGCCAGTGTTTTGTAGAGTTACGCGAGATGGTACCCAAATGAGTTAGGAGTTAACTGTCAGCCTCCCTTTTTATAACATTACAATTTGTTGCTATCGCATTCAGTGTTTCGCCCTTGCGGTGAAACTGTGACGTTTTATTCCCACATGTCAAAAGTTCCCACGATGAGAAGCAAAACGAAGAGCTACCTGTGTCTTCAGTTAGCCTAATTCATGATTTGCTTGTTACATTTCCTTTCGAAGCTGGCGGAAAAAAAACCGACAAGTGTATTCGCTAGGCTTTTACGGTTCTGGAGTACTCAATGTATTCTGAATAATCTGTAAGTTTAAGCGAATACCTATTTTACTTCGGCGCTAATTCAGTTGGTCAAGGAGTGGTCGTTGATGAGGAGAATATCAGCCGCGGTCACATATTACAACGCCTGTACAGTGAGTACTTGTTACGTAAAAGCATCACGATCGTGAAATAGCCGATGATATTCCCCGTCTGGAGAGCAATTTTTCCCCGTCTGGAGAGCAATTCCTCGTCTGGAGAGCAAGTCTTGCCGATTGTCCTTTTTTCAATAGTGCACGCATTCTCCTAAAGCACGGCGTTGAGGCTTTCTGGCACACTACTCTGCTCGTATATTAAATGCAGAGTACTTTAGCCTCATGTCTCCTGTCATATCATGTCATCGCTTGACGTCACGCAGACAAAACCATCTATAGCATAGTCATATAAAGCAAAATATACTATACTATATTATAGCATGTCTATACAATGTATAGCATAGCATAGCAAGGGGGCCGGAAAGGGAGGTGAGAGTGAGGAGGAGAGAAATAAAGAGAGGGAGAGGAGGGGCGAGTGCGTCATTGCATCACAAATGAACGCTTCCTTTCCCGCCGTAGACGCCGAGTAGGCTGCACCTTTGGAACTCCAGCGCTTGATTTCCCGTGAGCTCCATGTCGCCGAACAGCAGGCGAACCACTGCTCCGCATTTCCTACAGCATTCATGTCGAGTGAAACTGCATACAATTTTCTTTTCCCGAACCGTGCATATAACCACGTCACGTGACGATGCTCACCAGCAGCTGTCGAGGCACCCCTCCCCTCCCCTCATTTTGCGAGCGAGCAGCCATCTTGCGGGGAAAACTCTAGGGTGGCCTAACGGAAGGCGCAGCAATCTTGTCGCCCATCACGCCGCTAGCCTCACGCGTGGTCCACGTAACACGAGGCATACCACGCTCGTGCCGCGCTTATTTTTTCGAGGTTTCGCGCCCGCGACATCCTTGCGCGACGTGCACGTTTGTTAGACAGCGTCAGTCAGCGATGGTGTGGCTGACATGGTGTAGTTGGGTTAGTATTTTGCGGAGCAAGCGAAAGGCGACCGTAATGTGTGCGCCTGTAATATTTTCCGGAAGGTTGGCCACGTTGACTACGAATTGTTGTGAGAGAATACAGTAATGGCGAATTTCTGGGTGTGTAGCTCTCGTGACTGTTAGATTCGTGGGCCTTGTGGCGTACCATTAGGTAGATGGTTGGTAATAACGATGTGTTTATTAAATTCTAAGCTGTTTTAGCAACCGCTGTCGTGCGAACTCACCCTGTAACGAATGAAAACGATAATATGGTCGAGAGAAAAAATGATTGCAGGACATCGAGCCATATATTGTATTTACATTTTTAAGGTTTAATTTCAGTCGTTGCCTCGTTCCAATTTTCCTAACTTTTACTAAATCAACCGATGAGCTCGACTAATTACAAACTAGCAGTGCCCAAAGAGCAGATTTTAACGAAATTCGGGACCGAATTGGAACCGAAGCCTTTTCTGGCAATTGCACCGAGAACACATTTTTTATTCTCGCCTGATGGACAGAACGGCACCGTGTTCTTTAACACGGAAGTGTTTTATGCCGGGGTCCACCAAGACTTCACTGATGTATTTCCGTCAAGGATATGACGTTGTCAAATATACGCTAACAGATGACAAAGAAAAAAATTTAGTAGAAAGAGATCCGTCACCGGGAATCCAACCCACGACCCCTCGCTCCGCAGACCGCGGCACGAAATGACTCGGCCACAAAGCCGAAGTTCTTCAGCATACTAACGGCCAGCTATTTATATACACCATTTACCGCTGGCGGTACGCAGAGCTCTGAGGCACTTGTTTTTCTTATCACCAGCGAGATGGCGCGAAGGCCGCGAAGGGCGCGCTTTAAAGGTTGTCGCCCCGCTCGTTGCGATGCGAGCGCCCCACCCTGTACTTTTCGCTACAGGGCGTGGTCGCCCGTGCACGCGCGCTTATCTCGCGATAGGGGCGGTTTGTACGTCTTGTGCTTTCACTGCAAGCTTACGTTGAAGTTACAGAGTGCACGAAGGTCACTTCGCTCGCTGCAGCGGCCGCGTTTGCGAAAGGAGCGCGCTGCTCAAACACAAAGAAGTAACAACTGTGACAGTTGTTCGTTCGCGCTCGTTCTTTGTGTGTTATTTTCGTGCGTCCTTTGGGCTCCAGCAGCACGCTGCTTATTGCATTGCTATCGCATTCATTGCTTCGCCATTGTGGCGAGACAATGCACAATAAACGCTCAACTACCTCTGTGAAGAGAGCGTTTCACTTTCGTGTTGTACCGATTCCTATGACGGAGGGATCAGAATCTTTCTTTTTTTTGATGGCGGCTTCAGATGGCAGCAGTGGCTCCGGTTGCCGGATGCACGGTCGGAAGCCATGGAATTTTCGAGGCTTACCAAGAAAATTGAGGGCCATCTGATTGATTTACAGAAGGACGCATTTTCTTCGCACATAAGGGCTTCATTTTACGGCTCTGTCGAAGTCATAAGGCACCCGCCCGCAAGTAACACGTCAACAAAGAAGGAAAACCAAGAAAAGCGTAGGGTGTTAAATTTCTCGCTTTTAATTCAAACGTGCTATGCTATCATAAAAGGAAGATTAATTAAGGTGGACGAAGGAACAACTCGCCGCCGATGCGAACCGAGCGTACGACTTTCGCATTACTCGTGCAATGCAGTTGTCATTGTGCGACGCGGCGACGGTCATTTGCCCTTCCACTTTCTCGGTTATTTTTGTGTGTGTAACCCTGGAAGCATATCACCACTCGTGGCCATGAAGGCGAATGCAGAACATTCTTTTTTTCCTTCAGATGGCATCGAGTAGTAATTGATCTTTTTACGAGCTGGCGGCCTAACGATTAAACGATGCGTGCTACCAACTACTGGTGGGTATACGTAGGCGCTACCTCTTGCACCCGTTGGTACATGATGAACTTGAAAACGGGAGTGCCAGCGAAGAGGAGAAGGAAGCAAAAGACGAAAGGACAGGGAGGTTAGCAAGTTCTGAGACCAGCTGGCTACCCTGTGCTGAGGAAGGGGAGTATAAAAGATGATAGAAAAATAGATCTTACAATTTAACATGCTGTAATGATTAATCATTTCAACATTATTGTTAACCGAGGGTCCCGCTGCAGTCACTTGACTTTGGGACCCTCGTCTGCATACTGCTATCATGTACCTTTGTATTTGAAAGAAATAATAAACTGAAACTGAACTGGGGGGGGGGGGGGGAGGAACTGAACTGAAAAGAAGAATAAGAAAAGGGGGAAAAAGAGAAGAATACGATAAACGACACTGCCTAAAGTCCGTGTCTAAGACCAGTTGTCCGCAAGAAACACGACAACGCTCTGAAAGCCTTCTGAAATGTACACAGGAGAGGTACACAAGAAGGCCTAAGACACGGACGAATGCTGGGCTTTACACTGTGCTCTACTGCAACGTACATTGCCGCACAAAACGTTCGGCGCATGCGCATCCTCATCTCATCCCACGACACGTAAAGTTAATTTTACCTTTTACCTACTTGATCGGTGGGCACGTTCCTTGGACGCCAAACACTCGGACGTATTGCGGGCTCACTTACATTTCTAATTTACGCTAAGAAATGCTTCTAAGGTTTGCAAGGAAAAAAGATGGCTGCGCGCGAACTAGACAATGACGCAGAAGACACGGACGAGCGCTCGTCTAGTTTGCGCGCCACCATTTTTTCCTTGAAAGTATGAACCAACTCACCCAGCAGCAAGTTTTATTGAACCATTCTTCTAAGATTTCCCGCTCATATCTAGTCTTTGGCGGGACGAGATGTGCACGTGCTTGTCCGGTTAAAAAAGTGAATAATTGGGTTTAGCAGCATCTGTTCGTATCGACTAAGAAGGAACGATGCAAACGTAGATAAGAAGGAGCAGGCCGTACTATCGATGGCGCCATTGTGCGCTCTCTGCTATCGGTTGGTGTGTGTTAGGTCCTTTTTATATTCCTGCATATTTTACGTTCTCCATAACTACACACCTAAGTGGAAGTTGCCACTAGCCTGCCTTGGAGCTACCGCTGCTGAGGTTAAACGAGCCGTGCTTTCACGAAGGCTGGAATGGTTGCGAGCGTGACAAAAAGAATATGCAAGTTAGCTCTCTCGAGAAAACATATGTGCAGGCTGCAGCCAGCTAAAGCTGGGACCGGTGGAGTGCCGCGCGGTGTCGAAAACAAAGAAATTCTGAGATTAACTGCCTGCGTCCGCTAATTCAATATACCGGACGACCACGGTATGACGGCGGTGGCACTCCGAAAGCCCCGCGGCTAAATTGGCTTTCCGGCTCGCTCAACTACGCCGATGGTGCGTGTTATGCAAAACACACAGTTATACCCTTCTGCAGCGTGGACATAGTGGCTACGTTGTTACAATTCCAATCTTGTTAGTAACGGGCAGGACGCGGTGACTCTTTGGACACTTCGAGCTGCAGTTTATTTTCTTTTAAGTATATCTCACTAAAGCTAAATTGAGCCTGATTAACCGAGACCCCACATGCTGAGTCGGAGAGAACAAACTTTTGTCGACGCTCGAACATTGTGAACGCGTCCGTTTTGCCGATGGTTCTGAGCCGAAGACAGCAGCGAATTAAGCAACCCTGGTTCGAACGAGCCCCGCGATGGACGCGGCACGAAAGTAGAGTGTACTAAAATATTCTAGTACACTCTAACGAAAGCGTGAACGTAAGCATGCTGACGCAATATGTAAAGGAGAAAACGCTGGTGGGGCCAGCGATAGGATGAGTGCGATGATGGAGAAGCCTTGGAAGAAGAGGCGCGGCGCTTAAATATTTACCCTCGTTTCAAGCACTCCACGTGGTCTCTCGCCGCGTCGCGCCTCCTAATTGGCTCAGGAGAGGATGGCAGTGCAGCGCGCTTTAGGCACTTGTCTGCAAGTAGCAAAGCTAGAGCTTCAATCGCTAAGGTAGCGGAGCGTCCACTTACCCCTTTCATTCCTGCCGAGGGCCCGAAGTTGATGCAAAGGCTCCCTTGTCCTGTGATAAAAAGCGCAACACTTCGTCGCATGCGCTGCTGGCGTTGTATATCGCATTCCCCTCTCGTGCGGAAATTGCTACATAGGTCAGACGGGAAGGTGCATAGACGACAGCTTGAGAGAAGACAGAAACTAAGTGAAAGTGTGCCAGATGACGGTTTTTAGAGCGCAGCTCTTATGCGCACGTTCCTGCATTGAGCGGCGTCGCCGTCGCCGTCGGTGGCGTAACCGATAGACATAAAAAATAACCTATAGATATGAAAAAAAATAAAATGAGAAAAAATACCCAGAATGGAATTGGATTTTAGCCCGGGCCCTTTGCGTGGCAGTCGAGTATTCAAAGCCACCCTGTTTTTTTTTTTTTTTCTAACATGGTATTTATTACAAGTGCTCCTAATGTGTATATATAACGTACACAGTATTCAAAGGCGCCTCTATAAGCGTACAATAACCGTTACACAGCAAGAAGTTTCAAATAACACTGTGTTCTAAATGGTATTAGAGCAGTGCATGAGTTTCAAGCACCAGCGTGACACAAAGCTACGCTGGTGCTTGAAACTCATTTGCAAAAAAATCACGCCATGACCACGAAGTGAATGATGATTGAGGAGCTGGCTCGGAGATAATCGGGTTTTGCCTGCGTTATTATCATCATCAAGGCGCTCGAAGAACAAGAGGAAGAAAACTTCTCTTTCGCGCGAGCTGCGCCTGTAGCGGTCGCCACTGGAACTTAGGTTACGCTTACGGCGCGGGACTTTGCCCCAGATTAAGAACCTGGCGAGCCAGCTCCTAAAAAAAACCTATGCAGTTGTCCTGCCAGGCATGGGATCGCGTTAACCTATGCAATATAGAGTGACAGAAGAGTAAAATAACAACCATCCATCAACCATTGCTATTTGCGCGACGAGTGTGTGGTTTAATGCTTCCCATCCACTGCAAAGTGCTCAGCTTTAATTCTTCATCGTCATCATCCACATGCAGCAAGAACAAAGTGCACATAATACCTTAGAGATGCGTAATTAGTGCCTCGCTTATCCGTAGAAGGAAGAATAATGGCGTAGTGGGTGCTGCTCTACTTCACAAAAATTATGATTCATGGCGTAGTGGATACCTCGCACGTGTACTTGTGGAACGGGCTCTAGAAAGGCTGCCCTTCCAGCTTTCGATGAGACTGTGCTGCGCGTTCACGGACAGGCGCCTAAGAGCTGCGCTTTAAAACGCCAGTCCTGGCGTTTAGGAGCGCAGCTCTTAGGCGCCCATCCCTGCGTTGAGCGGCGTCGGCGTTGGCGTAACCGACAGAACGAACGAGGATGAAAGAGAGCGAACGCGTAGCACTCGAGCGCTCACAGTTTCTGTGGCAATATGTAACGACTGCGGAAAGCCAAAACTTCAAACATAGTTGGTGTTGCCGTAACACGATGCTGCGCTCAGAATTCGCATTAGGTGTCGGAAAATTGTAGGTGAAATGTTTTAGCATTTCATTGCAAAACGTGTGCATTGCGCCCACTACTAGATAACACTGTCATTGTTGCAAGAAGTGGAATCTGTAAGATCGATAATAGAAACCGATCGCATCCTTTCAGCCGGCGACCACTATGTAAGAAAGCCGTCACTGTCATTGTCCGCTAAAGAAATTGAATATTTATGCACGTCCTAAACAATGATTTCGTTTGCTGTGTATAAGCTGTTGGTCTTCAGGTGTTGTCGGATTAGATTGAAGGTTGCTTTCTATGTTCCATGAGTTACAAAACAAAAAGCTATGTTATCAGCGTCACGTGGTTTTGTGGGCGTATATATGACCGATCCTGTAAATAATTTTTTTTGTTGAATGTTGGCGCTTGTGTTCATCCGTCACTTCATCTTTGTCCCCGTTTGTTTCCGCGCTGATACACGCCAATTCCTTGTTGTGCCTAGTTCGTGATGTCATCAGGCACGGTCGAAAGAGGCTGCTCAAGGTGGGGAGTGTGCTGGGGCGAGGAGGAAGCGAGGTGACGGAATTTCTGCTGGGCAAGTTGGTTCATGATGCTGAAGGAGAAAAAAAAAATGTGCAGTAAGACAAATAACTTTCAGGAAGACAAAAAAAAAGAGTAGTGCGCATTAGACTGCATTGTCAAGTACGCATCTATAGCACGGTCCGATTTTTCGGGGTCTCTGCTAGGAAAGATTCCACTGCCCGGGTACTGATCGAAGTTTTATATATATATATATATTTGTCTCAGAGTGCTAGGGTACGCGTGAGTGACACATTTATTGCTTCACATCATGGCGAGGAATTTTTTTAACAGCGAAGCCGTTTAGCAAATCATTTCTTGTAAGTCGATCGCAGAAAACTATCATCTTAACGGGTATGTGCCACTGTGCGACTACCTGAGAACGAGAACAGAGAGAGGCAGAGAAAGAGAGGAACAAATAGGGAGATGGAAAGAAAGATATCTATGAGAAAGAGAAAAATTACTGCCGAAAAAATTTCTCCAAGAGGCGGGATTCATACCCGCGTACCGAAGGCGAACGTCCTAACTAGTCGGCTATCCAAGCACGCTATCGGAGCACAGCATAGCCTCGTATACTAAAGTGTAGCAAGGCAGTGGGGAAGGAACGTGAGCGTGAGGACGAGGGAAAGGAGGAATGAAGAGAGTAAAGCGTCGCACAGAAAGAATGAGAAGGAAAGAAATAGAGAGAAAGGAATGCAGAAAGGGAAAGAAAGAGAGTGAAAGAAATAGAGTGAGAGATGAGGAGAGAAAATGATAGGAAGGAGGAGGAAGCAAGCGCGAAAAAGAGAGAAAAAAGAGATGAAAGAGGAAGAAACAAAGTGCAGGACAGTGAGCGAAATTGAGAGAGAGAAATAAGCAAATAGAAATAAATCGAGAAAGAAAGACGTAGAAAAAAAACAGAGAGAAGAAGAAAGAAATAGAGGAAGAAAGAAAGAGAAAATGTGTAAAATTTAGCAGAGCAGCAGAAGGCTACATACGTGCCCATCAGCTTCGCCTGCAGTGCAAGCTACGCTATTTTTTTTTCTTGCGTAGCTCGCTGCAGTGACGTAATTTTGTTACGTTTCACGTGATTGTGCCCTCAGTGTGAAAGACTTAAAATAAGGAATGTTAACTGATGCCTGTCCATGTCGATTTGTTTCGCTACTGTCTGGTTAGCGCTCTTTATGCTTCTTTGACGTTGACTTTGACAAGTGTTCTGCGCAAATACGACGTACACATTGCTCAAGTACCTACGCTACGCGCAAGCTGAAACATCCTCTTGTCAATGTGATGGACAGATTACGAAAAGAGTGCTTTCCTGGTGTGGTTTACGAAGTTCCTTGCGCCAACTCCGACGGTGTGTACATCGGTGAATCCGGAGATTTTGAGCGACGGCTGAAGCAGCACTGTAATGATGTGAAGAATGAGAAAGCCCTCGCCGAACATGCGCAAGCCTCAAATCATGAGAGAAAGTACAAACAAGAGAAAGTACGCTCAAGCTCACGGACCGTAATCCGCCCCCCGCTAATGCAAGATGTTTAGGTCACGTGCTTCAGCCTTTTTAAACGCTTAGCTTCCTTCCTTCGATTTTATTGGGAGTGAAGCTCCCGTTCTGGGACCGAAACGTCTGTAGATTGTTTATGCTGTTGTGGTTGGCGTCGTCGTCTTTTTATTCGATAATTCTTCCCGACCAGACGGGTGCCCGTCGAAGCCTTGATTTCACTGTCAAATATAATATTAATACCAAATGTTAAAACATAATCACCCCAGGAATACTTAACTGGGAATTTATAAGCTACACATGAAAAGTTGTGCAGTAATAATAATAATGCTAAAAGCTTTTACGTAGTTAACAATGAATTTATAATTATTGATTGCAACAGTAACAAGGCACATAGGGTCATAGCCTACATATGTCTATTTGGGAATATGGTTTTGTTCGGAATGCAAACGAGTTGTTACTTGTTATAGTTTATTTAAAATATTTTGTTCCCGTATTGCATGTGGAAGAAACGAGAAGTTAAATCAGCATAGTTGTAATGGTAATCTTTCGGTGTGCGCTCATGTTTAGGGCTGCTGGTATGTCTCAGCGAGTTCAGTTTACAGCGCTTCTGCAATCGTAATGTAAATCACAGTTATGCCTTGTAATGCGACGCTCTGGCGGCATCGACATCCATCCATGCTTGCACTCGGCTGATGAAACATCCCGAGACAGACAAGAGAAACAGCGGAAGAATGTCAACAAAGGCAGGCTGGGGGTGGGTTGAAAGGCAGAAGGACAGGGGGACGCGGCTGTAATGGGAAACCCTTTTGATGGCATTGTGTAGAAACCTGGGAATACGAGCCTCTCTTTTACCAGAACTCTTTAAAAGATACCAGCGCGTGTAGAGGTAGTTAGGAAGGCATCGTGGTGGTAGAGGGAAGCGTTCAGGAGCGATGACGCAAGAACACCAAAGCAGCGGACCGCAAGATCGCCTACCTGTTTAGCGCAGTGCTGACGGGACTTTGCTGTTTACCGACCCGCGTTGCGTTCTGTTGACTCTGGCAACACAAAGATCGGGTCCGACTCAGGCCTCTTCGTTATGTAGGCGGTCTTTCCTTTGTGCTCGCTGGCGAACACCGTTCCTTTTGTTCGAAGACAGGTAACCTGCTTCGCGTTTTGCGTGTCGACGTATACCGAAAGGAACAGACGGCGGCGGTGATCTTGCTTCGTCGGGGAAAACGCGACGAATGTATGCGTGTTATGGGTGGTTATATAGGGGCAAAGGCTAAACAGTCGTTTTAAACGGCGGAGCTCTTTATGCTTGGATTACCTCCACATAGCGTTCGCAAAAAATTATCATCATCATGCTGGCGCGCTTTCATCATCTTTACCTTCTGCTACGGACCACGAACACGCTGCCCCGCTGCGTTAATATGTCCGGCGTGGGTTGCAATAACTCGGACGGATGAGAGAACGAGTACAGAGAAAGAGAAAGAAAGAGAGACTGAGAGAGAAGGAAAGAGATAACTAGAGAGAAAGAAAGAAAAAGAAGGAAATAGAGAGAGAGTTAGAGAGAGAGAGAGATAGAAAGAGGAACCACGAAATAGAAAAAGAGAGGGAAAGAAAAAAAAGAAAGAAAAGAGGAACGTGACGTTAGATCACGTAGCACTAGTCACGTGATATGTTCCCGCCAATATCACGTAACACAAGCCACGTGAAGTAAAATCTCGTAGAAGTAGCCACGTGACATGTTCCCGCAAAAGAAATCACGTAACATTTGTCACGCGACATCTTCCCGCCAAATCGATGTCGTTTAGGCGGGGCAGGGACAGGAACTTGGGAGGGCAGGTTCGTCCTCGGGAGTCCGAACACTAGCTACGCTGTTGGTTCCAGTCTTCCACCACTAGTGCAAGTCGCGCCAATTTTATTTTTTCAATCAATGAATTGTCATGAATTCGTGAGTATGATAGAACCACGTCGGTTCGGGAAGCGACAGGACGGAAGATTAACACGAACACTGGCCACAATATATTCAGTAATGTTGATGTCTCTTGTATTCATCTTTCTTCATATTCAGGACTGTGCAGCCCTCACAGTTATTCTTTCTGTTAACTGTTGTGACGTTTCGTCCCCACGTCATACGTTGGTGGGTGAGCAAGTTTCAGGCACATATACAGGCACAAGAGAACCGGACTGCACTTCGGAAGGACGGTCTGCTGGGCGAGTTGGTATTTTTTTTTTCGAAAGCCTGCCCTTAGGAATAGTAATTCGCAGTGATTCATCTTAGAACGATGATGTGCAAAAGAACGATAACACAAGAAGAAGGAACGTGGACACGTCGCAAGCTATCAACTCAGAATTTATTGCAACAAGAAGCATATACTATATCTGGGGTTAGGTGAACACGTGCTAACAAAACCATGAGCGAGTAAAGATTATCTCAGTGACGCGCTTTCAGGAAGTCTAATTCTGCGGCAAGTGACGTGACCGAGGGTTTCACGATCGATGAATCACCCGCTTTGTTATGAAATAGGCTTCTCCAGTTTCCCGTGACAAAAAGAACGTAAGAACAGGAGTATTCTCCTATTCAATATGACTAAAATGATCCAATTATCACTGCTGTATAGGGCTATTGTTTAAGTTTTTTTACTATTCTGCGGAATATTTCCATATGAAATATGATTACGAATAGGAACATTTTCATCGAGTGAGCCCTTGTTTACTCGGAAGCGGTCTTTATACAAGTGGGTTTCCTAAATGAACTCCAACAAATGGTCAGCACAATTAAGAAATTGCTGCGAAGAAATGCATTGATTCAGCGGTTCTATAAAAGCGAAAAAAATGTGTAATTCCCATTATGTCCAAGCTTCACCATTTGTTCGTCTCTGTCAGTGTATTCTGCAGAGAAAATGCATTTTTCAATGTCTCGTAGAAACATACGTTCTTAAAAATCTTGCGTGATTAAATATTTTGCCTGGCGGGAGCGTCTAGCATGCTAGGCGCCTGGCAAATTTCCCCAAGATTCATTAAAGAACTCGCGTCTCGCTCTTGTCGATTATGGCTGCTACGCAGTTCCACATGGAGGCAGCAGCGGTACCAATCAACAGACTGAAACAAAAGAGTTATTTGTCTTGGCTCCGAGTGCAGACGTAAATCAAAAGCGCGCAAATTAAAACTCAGATGCCCTTCGCGACATGCAATACGTAGAAGGCAAGCAGGTGCAAAAAATGAAAAGTTGTAACTTAGGACACTAGACGTGTCTTTGCTCGAGATAAAAAAAAAAGAGTAACAAATTTTGCAAATCCTCTCCTCATCAAAGTCACTTTGCCTGAAAGCAGAATACTGCGCATGTAATTTCAGCAACAAAAAAAGAGAGACTAGAATTTGAAAGTTCCAAATGCGTGCGAATAATTCGGGAGACGAAGAGAGAGGAAGAAATGGAATAACTCGGCCCGACGTAAGAAGAAAATTCTTAAGCGAAAGCGTTTCTGAGGACTCTCGATTATGTGTTAAACAATAAAGCAATATACGCAGGAAAAATTTACGACGCATGGTTTAAGCTTTTATCGTTGTAGTGTACACATTCTATGGTAGTTATTTCTTCCTTATTTTGTAGAAACTTCTGACCTTTCACTCTTCGGACCGTCGGGACATATAACGTGTTTCGGGTTAGTCGATATGTGCGTTCATTACGACATCTGCTTCTGAATGAGGCTGGAAGTAATAACGACAACATACAATTGTACTGCAGTGTCAGAGCGCAAGAGTGATAAGAAAGAAGGAAGGAATGGGAGAGAAAGAAAAGGCAGGGATGTTAACCAGTCTAGAAGGACCGGTGTGCTACCCTACACTGGAAAAGGGATGGGGAGATATATAGATAGAGAGAGAAGGAGAGCACGTACGCACAAAATGTCACACACATCTCACAGTCAAGCTAACGTCGTTAGTCTATAATCGACGGTGCAGGTCTGATGCCTTCAAGAAGTTGAGCACTGCCTTCGTCGCCTTCACCCGCGATGACCTCTCAGGACGACATTCCAGAATGGTTTCTGCCGTCATCGGTCTGGGATCTATACGAGCAAGAGCGACTGCGAGGGATTTTCTGTGCGCATTGTAGCGAGGACAGTCGCAGAAGATGTGCCGTAGTGTGTGGGGTTGTACGCGCAACCCAGTGTCTTCAACGCGGCGCCTAGGCTCATGATATGTTTACGCGCGCAGCGGCGAGGGGGGCTGCGTTGGACAGGGGCATTTTGCCACCCCCGCCGCTGCCCTTCGCGCACTGCGCTCATTCTGTAGCCGAGACGCCCCGTTCCCTCCTTCCTCTTTTGGGGGGAGGTTCCTCCTCTCAACCCGAGGAACGCGCGTCGCTCTCTCGGGGGCCTCGGGGGTCTTCGGTCTTGGGAGGTGTGACTAACCACATCGGACCCAAGCCGTGAGCATCACCGCCGCCTTCAACCCCTACAGTGCTCCGGCCATGGAGTGCGAACTACCGCCCCTGACAGGAGTGCAAAAGCCACGCGAGGTGAGATGAACAGCTGTCGTTCCCTCGACGTATGCTTGCTATTTGTTAACGGTTGTTTACCCCAGCAGTGCGCAACACTCCGCCGCTGAGGAGTTGTGTTAACCTTATGTGCTACTTTATTTGTTGCAATTGGCAGATATGTATCTGATGTGAATAAACACCTTCAGTCGAAAGACTTGTCTCTGTCCCCACTGACTCGCCGCGATCGCGACTCAACTCGAACCGCGGGATAGGGGGTCACAGCTCTGACTGTTAGGGCTGCTACGTAGTGCTAGCGAGAGTGACTGACACTGCGATAGCGCGCGGAGCGACCCAAACGAGAACACGTTCGCACGCGCTGCTTGTTGCGTTCATGTTTTATATAAGAACCCCTATAAGTGTCTACCACAATTGTCACAAAACGGGTTGTCAGCCATTTCGATTCGAAACGAGAATGCCTTCGTGAAAGCCACTCTTAGCCATAAACGACCAAGCAGAGTGGCATCATTTCGGCGTAGACCCGTAGGTGTCTGAAGACATAAAGTGGTCGGGCAGTGGCGGTGGTGGTTGTGCAGTCTACTTGCTTTATTACAAGTGTAGGAAGTCATTTCTTGTGCGGCCACTCGAAGTTGGCCAGCAGCATCGGTCCTTGATAGGGGTATTGTCTCGAGCCTGTCACCTTGAAGAGCTGATCGAGCAGCATTGTTGGCATGGTCATTGCCTATCAGGCCGCAGTGACTGGGCAGCCACTGAAATGTCACGTGGTATCCTTTCTCTAACGAAGTAAAGAGGAAAGAAGGTGACCTTTGAGGGTTCGTTTTTGTTTGTTAGGCACAATAATTATGAGAACTAACAGACAATAATGCCAAGGAAAGTATAGGGGGTGTTATTTGTAGTAATTAGAATATAAATGTGAAGAAAGTAGAGTGGACGAAAAGATAACTTGCCGCCGGCAGGTTCGATCGCTGTCGGCGGCAAGTTATTTTTTCGTCCACTTTACTTTCTTCACATTTCAAGTTTCAAGTTTATTTCGCATTTCCTTTTTACAGGAAAAAAGAAAACGCAAGGGCAAGGAACAAAAAGCTGCAAAACAGCAGCTTGACGAGGTTCCTGCCCCCTTGGTTTGGCTACAAAACATACAGCATGTATACAACTAGAAGAAAAAAAAATACATATTCACACGCTTCTATGTCCACATATCCATGTATATACAACATATGAACACTTTTTCATTTATACATTAACACGAAATATCCACATCTATTCACATACAACAGTTTTCATACGTACGTGCGATTCAGCATAGAAAAAAAAGAAAAAAAAATGTATACAGTAATGTGCGCACATATAAACTTAGTCGATGCAGGAATGGTTTACGCGCACATACATAAAAATACTTAATAAGGGTTTAATATCGAAATTGACACTGTTGGGCTGAACAAGACAGGCAAAAAATAAATATACATAAATACACAGATAAATATAAATTCTAATTTAAATTCGTTTAAATTTTAATTACTACAAATAACACCCCCTATACTTTCCTTGACATTATTGTCTGTTAGTTCTCATTAATATTGTGTCTAACAAACAAAAACAATCCCTTAAAGGTCACCTCCTTTCCTTCATTCATAGCGAGGGTCTCGTTCTTGCAGGCTTGATGCCTTCAGGTAGTATGCGCAATGGTATGCGAGGGATTATTGGTCAGCTGCCCGCTCGTAAAAAAAAGATCACGTGCTACATGGTGCCAACAGGCAGAAAAAGAGTGTTCCACATTCGTCGCCATGGCTGCGATCGGCGCTGACTAACACTCCTAGGTTTAATTTCACATATATACCCCATAAAGTGGACGGGATGATGACCGCCGCCGTGGCTCAATGGTAGAGCATCGGACGCGTTATTCGAAGGTCGCAGGTTCGGTCCCTGCCGGCGGCAAGTTATCTTTTCGTCCACTTTGCTTTCTTCACATTTATATTCTGATTACTACAAATAACACCCCCTATACTTTCCTTGGCATTATTGTCTGTTAGTTCTCATTAATATTGTGTCTAACAAACAAAAACGAGCCCTTAAAGGTCACCTTCTTTCCTTCATTCATAGCGAGGGTCTCGTTCTGGCAGACTTGATGCCTACAGGTAGTATGCGAGCGATTATTGGTCAGCTGCCCGCTCGCAAAAAAAAAAGATCACGTGCTACGTGGCGCCAACAGGCAGAAAAAGCTCGTCGCCATGGCTGCGATCGGCGCTGACATGGCTGAGCTCGCCGTGCTGAAATCAGCCAACGGCCGCGGACTTGATCATATGGCGCAGTGATTTGGGTATAGGGCATCATTTGTAGGGAGAAGAGCAAACGATTTCTAGCTGGCTTTGAAAATTAATTGTAAATTGCAGGCCGCATGCTGCGCTATAATGTTTGGCTCGCGTGTTCGCAGGAGCCTCGACTACCGATCGGCAGCGTTTTCTGACCATGCCGGAAAAGTGCTGCAGGATCCTTTAAGCCTGAGCTTCGGCCCCTCTTCTTCCCACCGTCTTACTTTTTGTCAATCACCCGCCACGGTGGTCTAGTGGTTATGGCGCTCGACTGCTGACCCGCAGGTCGCGGGATCGAATCCCGGCCGCGGCGGCTGCATTTTCGATGGAGGCGAAAATGTTTGAGGCCCGTGTACTTCGATTTAGGTGCACGTTAAAGAACCCCAGGCGGTCGAAATTTTCGGAGCCCTCCACTACGGCGTCTCTCATAATAATATCGTGGTTTTGGGACGTTAAACCCCAGATATTATTATTATTTAACTTTTTGTCAATTATTGATGAGGCGTTTGTACCTCAGCCTAGGAGAAGCCGCCACCACCGCCCGAATCTGGTATCTATATAAAGATAACGTGTCTATAGGACAATAGAAAAAATGTAATTGCCGTTGAGTTTCAAGACATAGCTTTCTCTTTGCCTTGCGCTCCTCGGTTGCCTTGGACTCCTAACTCACTGTTTTAACGCGATGACGTTAAAGAGCTCGTTTCGCAGAAATTCCGCCGTTGGCGTCGATGACGGCGTTGCTTGTGAGCGAAAAATCGTCCGTGACCGAAAAATAGAGAAAGATAAAATAAAATAAAATAGAGAAATATAAAATAAAAATCTTCGGTCCCATTCAGGATCGAACCCGGGCTGTTTGCGTGACACGCAGGTGTCTTACCACAAAGCCACGATGTTACTTGCAACTGCTTCGGAAAAAATGACTACATAAATGCCATGTAGTGAAAGGAGTCTCCTTAACGCATTTTGTTCGGCAGGTGTCACGACGAAAATGAGCCCATTCGGCGATTTGTAGGCGCATTGACGAGGCCATCAAACGACGTTTTTTGCACAACGCTACGCTTCGAAAAAAACCTGGATAGTGCACCTATCGCAGCTAAAAACACACACAAACTTGCCAACAGCTGCAAAAATGGACAACTATGTTCATCTAGCGGAAAACGTATCAAGCAAATAGCAAACATGAGATAATGTGCTGCCATCTGTGAGGCATTGTGACAAACATGTCTCGACTCTAGCACAGGGAAGTGCTTTAGATCGAAAACATGTACTATTACTATAGATACATCGTGCGCGCGCATGCGTGTCTGTGTGCGTGTGTGCGTAACAACACACATTAATAAGTATGCCACTTAGTGGTTGTAGTGCGCACTGGGGGCCGGATTTCGCTATCGCGTTCAACTCTTAAAGGCGAAGCTTAAGGGTTCCCAGTTTTTCCCTTTGTTGTTGTCCCTTTTACGATGTTATCTGCTTTTTCTTTGTGATGTAACATAGTGCTACCCGTCCGCGTTTACTCTCTTCCCGCTGGGGGCCATTCTTCCGTCCGTCCGCAGAGCCCACCGGCCTTCCCCATTCTCCGTTTCCTGCATCCTACTTTATCTGCGTCATGTGCTATTTTTTTAGGTTCATGTGCTTCTATCATACTTTGCTTCTGCGAATACTGAAGGAGGTGAAGAGAAAATGTTGCAGTGATTTAGCTCGGCTATGCCAGGATAACGTAGCGTTAGCAAAGGTTCAGCTAATTATTCTTAGCTTTCCTGATTGTCTAGGATTAGCTTGATTATCATGCTTGCTACTGCTCCAGTGACACACACACGGTATACGTATTATGTGACACATGTATATTTATTTTGCCAGGCAACTACTTCGTGATTCTATGAGTTAAGAGCTCCGCTCTTCTGCTCCGTTGAGCAGCATTTGCGCTCTCCTTCTCCATGGCTAAACCACACTGGCGAGCGGCTGTCAGAGGCGCTATCAAGCGGCTTCAGAGCAGTGTCAGACGGCGACTGCACAGCGAAGGAGAATAGCAGTGCGCGCGCCGGCGCCAATAGGGAGTTTTGGTGCCGGGGCCCCAAAGCGGCTTGCGTACGTAAGCCCTTGCGTTCTTTTGTATTCTGCGTCGATGCGGCTGAGAGTACAAAGGAACGCAATAGCGTGCGTACGCAGGTGGCTCGGGGTCCCCGGCACAAATCTCTCCAACACGTCTGCCAAGGCTACGACCTCACTCCTCTGGAAAGCGCAGACCGGCGGCGGCGAGTCGCGCGCGGCGGCGGCCGAGTGCGCGGGAGTTGCCACTGATCCTCGCGCATGTGCAGCGCGGCTCTTGAGGATCCACGCGAAACTGGCTCGGCTAGGCCAGTGTAGTTCACGCTACAAAAAGCACCCATAGAACAGTGCCAAAAGCGGCTTGAATGACATTTCACCAACCGTAGTCTCTTGAAGGCACCGACTAAGACTAACGCTGAGCATTGGCTCATTAATCACGTAATGACTCATTGCCTTGGCGTAGTATCGGAAGAATCCCATCGAACTTTTTCTTACCTTCAGCCGGATAGTTAGAGAAATCTTGTTTGTTATTAGAAACTCTGTTTATTATTTATTTATTTATTCTTGTTTGTAGCCGTAACATCGGCCTGTGACTCGCTTCGACTATGTGGAGGAGAAAGTTGTCCAGTTAGGTGGCATAACTGCTGCGACCGAGATGTGGAGGACAACCCGGGGAAAGCGACAAGACTGCCAGGAAGCGAAAAAGAGGCCTCGCTTAATGGAGCCCGCTTTGTTGCGCGCAGTGGTCGGGAAAGGTCAATGGAGAGTGCCGTTTGCTTTTGGCGCACGGGGACGGAGACTAAAGGGCAAGCGAAGAAATGAAATGAGGCTGTATGTGAATTTGAAAGCTCACTGCCAGCTCCGAAGCCGAGAGAGGGTGGAAACAGAAAGGCACGCACGTTCACCTAGTTATCCATAGTTTAGGTATTACCGGATAGCGTTAAAGAGAAGTACAAACCTGTAGTTAGTCAGAATACTGACCAGTCGACTCGATAGCACTGCGTACTGCAGCGTGAGTCATTGTATGCCTGTGTTGCTTTTCTCCTTCATTTGTTTCCTTTTTCTGATCCTTTGGCAGAACTAGACATTCTACAATACCATGCAGGCGGGTAAACATATACAGTATAACGCGATACAACACACTACAACACAATAAAATACGGTACAATACAACACAATACAATTCAATAAAATACAACAGAGATTTATTTCCACAACTACAAGAGCTCTGGGGGTTACCTTTGGCTAAAAGCTGTAGAAAAAACAGATTGACTGGGCAGATGGTCCGTTGCAAGGCATACATGGTGGTTCCATGAAAAAAAAGTAGTAACATTGTGAGACACTCAGAATAAACTCATTATTTACATAAATATACTAAACAAAACAGAAATAGTATAAAGAGTAAGGGAAACATACTAGATACGCCAGAAGAAATATATGCAAGGGTTACAAGAAAGCTACACAGAAAGCTACGCATCCTCTAATTATCTTCCATGGCTGCAGTTACCTTATCTCTATGCTTGTGTGATGTTTTCAATAGGAGCGCGAGCCCTCCTTCGCGCTCGTAATATCATCTCCCGCAGGCTTAATCACCAGATACACAAAAGTGCTCTCCAGAACGTATGGCTTCGACGAGCGAATGCTAGCGTAGATGACAGGCGGAGAAAGCACGGACACGCAAGTAACGAGCAATGGATGAGAAGCCTGGAGACGGACGGAGGTCCATAGAGACGTCGGCCACAGAAGTGGGCGATCTGTTTTACTCGTGGCGCACTCGCCGAAAGGGACGCCGCCGTGTGTCCCATAACTCACGGGTAGCCTTTTGCGCGGATGCTTAGGCATCACGATCACTCGTTCGTTTCCCCGAGGCACGCAGCGTCGAGAGGTTCCGCTCAGACAGGCGCAGAGCTCGCACTCATGATACACAGACACACACGTACAGAGTTGGCGCTGCTGCAAAGCAAACACTAAGTGCGGATGGGCATTTTCTGCGAGTCTTCTTTTTTTCTTTACTCGTTATCGCCCCGATACGAGGCAGCAACCGGCGAAGAGCGGAGTGCACGTTTCCTACATTATGCTTTGTGAAAATGTATGTTGTGTGAACTCTCCTCTTGCGTGAGCATATTTATTGTTGGAATCAGACTGAATGTGTGAATATCCCTTCGTGCTCTATCATCGTTAGGCGTTGATGTTGAAAAATATGACGGGGGAAAAGTACCACGTAAGAAAAGAGGAGTAACCGGTGCCACACAGGCACCGACGTCTTGATAAACACATTTATTTGAAAAAGAAATAATAATACAAAGTGAAGTCTTTCAAGAACAATCCGCATCGACGTTCGAATGAGACTTCGAGAGGACGCCATCGACTGGTCTGACAACTAGCGATTAGTTCTCAGCTGAAGCGAGAATGTGTGACAGACTGGGAGAAAAATTAATACCGGAGGAAACGAGAAAATTCGTGTCGACCGCGAGAGCGTAAACGTACTATGTGTGTGCTTGTCAGCATGCTTAGAAATATGATAGGCCGTCTTTGTGTTCAATAGCACTTTTTTCTATCAAACCCTTTTGCGGGGCGATAAGCAGAAAAGGCAAAACTACAATCAGTTAATCAGCAATAGATCAAGCCTTATGCCTATGTTTTTAAGCTTTGGCACAAATGGCGTGGGACACCACGCGTATTCGTATGCGTCTACTGCAGTGGGTGTACGCAGACGACACAGCACATCGTTGTGGAAGGCCAAGACAGTTGCCCAACAGGAAACATTCGCCTTCCAGAAGCGCTGAAGTTCATAGGGGATGCGTGCATTAACTGGTCAGAAGGGGAGAGAAGCCGGACGTGCTTGAGAGGGTGACAGAACTCGACTTATTACAGGCACATGATATAGTGCAATATACGGATAGAGGCTTCAATCAAGATGAAAAAAAAAATTGGGAGAAATAGGCAGAACACTTGACTTTCCATAATACTTGATTATTTAGAAGGAAAGAAGTGGAAATTTTAAGGGCTCGTTTTTCTTTGTTATACACAATATTAATGAGAACTAACAGACCATGCCAAGGAAAGTATAGGGGACGTTATTAGTAGTAAATGTAATGTAAATGTGAAGAAAGAAAAGTGGACGAAAAGATAGCTTGCCGCGGGCAGAGACCGAACCTGCGACCTTCGAGTAACGCGTCCGATGCTCTATCGACTGAGCTACCGCGGCGGCCATCCCCCCGTCCACTTTATGGGGTATATATGTGTATTAAACGTGGGAGCGTCAGTCAGCGCCGCCAGTAGCCATAACGGCTACTGGCGGCGCTGACGCCATGAGTAGCCATGACGGTAACAAACTCGGCAATTCTCCGAAAGAAGTGCTTGGCTCGCTTGGAAAACGCGCCGCTGGGTAAGCATCGTTGCATCACCTGGCTAACCTGTATTGGACGCGTGGTTGAACGCAGCAGCTACAACGAAGCGTGAAAGCTATTACGCCGAGGGGTCGCGGCAAACCCTGCTCTGTACGGTACAGCGTGCCAAGCGGGCGTAATACGTGCTTTTCGTGCGCGGTTGACGGTGCACGTAAAAGTAGTTTGGCGGGAACGACATCGTATGTTTCGCTCTCCTGGCGACGGTGCTCGTTGCAATTTAGGAATCGCTGCTCGAGCGAGTACATGGATTCTCACGCATTATGCCGATGTAATTTATTGCTGTAGGTAATTACAAAGTAATGGACCACGAGCTCTCGCACGCTGTAATTGCAGACGTCCTATGTACGGCAGTGAAAAAGGCGCCGTTGCTTGGCTCTCCGGACTTGTTTAGGTGCGGCCGCAGCACGTTTGGACATGAACGTTTTCTAAATGTAAACATCTTTAGACGTACTACATCCCGGGAAAAATTGACCCGCCGTGGTGGTCTCGTGGTTATGGCGCTCGACTGCTGACCCGAAGGTCGCGGGATCAAATCCCGGGCGCGCCGATCGCATTTCGATGGAGGCGAAATGCCAGAGGCCCATGTGCTTAGATTTAGGTGCACGTTAAAGAAGACCAGATGGTCAAAGTGTTTTGGAGCCCTTCACTACGACGTCCGTCATAATCATACTGCTAGGCGCACTTCTTTTATGATTTTTATCTAACAAGTCCGTTGCACGCGTAGCCGCTGCCTTGCGCAAGCCGCGCCCTAATGTCTGGGAACCTTCCAGATTATGTTAGAATCTTCTTATTGGCTTGAGCTCGCAAATTCGAACAGCTGAGAATATTCTGGAACTAACGCGGCCCCCAGCGATAAGGCTCGAATGTTCGATGCCGCATGTATAAAATGCCGTTATTAGTGTATAGCATGCATTGCTGTTGTTTGAGTTTTCAGTTCCCGGTCGCAAGTTCGGCCAAATAAAGAGATTTAGGGGCGAAGCTCCTTATAACATCACCTGGTCGGTCGTCGCTCCATGCGGCGTGTCCCCGCCGTCGCGTCTCCCGTATCATTCAATAGATGGCGCTGTCCCATAGAGATACATGGGGGTAGCGGCCTTTTGTTTGAAGCGCGGGCTGGGGCACTGCGAACACTTGTGTACCGCCGTCGATTCGACGAAGCTACCGACGACACGAGGGCTTTATGCCTGGTGTGCGAGCAGGAAGAGGAAACCATCCCCCACCTTGTGCTACGCTGTACGTCTTTGTGCCCCCGCCAGCGAGAGGGCACTACTCTGCCCGAGGCACTGGGGTTTGCGCGCACGAGCGACACGGTGCTGCACGCAGGCGATGAAACGGCTGGTGCAGTGAACTATGCAGCAGTTCGCACCACCAAAGCAAGGCTGGTGCGGTGGTGGCGAGCGACGCAGCGGCAGTGAATTAGCCGTACAGACTTATTTACGGTGCTGTGAGTGTGTGTGTTTTTTTGTTTTTTTTTGTTTTTTTTTCTTCTTTTTTTTATTCGCTGGCTAGGGCAAATTAATCTTGCCCGCCCGATACAAAGGGAATAGCCCCAAGTCATCATCATCATTATCATCATCATCATCATCACCTGCAAACTGCAATTGGGTGACGATATACTAGATAGCGCTGTCCCATAAAGATGTGTGCAAGATGTGTCCAAAAAAAAAGAAAAAAAAGAAAAAGAAAGAAAAGGCAAAAAAGGAAGAAAAAGAAAAAAAGAAAAAGAGAAAAAAACAAGAAAAAGGAAAAAAGAAAGCAGCGGCACCCTGCACGCTAGATAGCATGCAGTAATCAAAGCGGCGTATCGCTTTGATTACTGCTGGGCGAAACCACTGAACATTTCACGGTGTAACCATGATTGCTTCAGGAGCTTCGCCCAAGCTCTTCATCATTCACTTGTGGATAGGCTGTAATTTTTTCATCTTGAACACGCCAACTGCTGCCTTCGTCCCCGTCACGATCCCGTGGCAATATTGTGGTTTTGGGACGTAAAACGCCCATAATTATTATTATTACCCCGGAAAAAGCTGCCCCGTCCGTAACGCTCTTGACAGTGATAGGGCGCAATCTAGAAGCAGTGCAGTGAAGTAGTGCGAGACAAAGTCAGCGGCTTCTAAATAAATAAAATTTCCGATGGCTTGATTTGTACTCGGGGGCCTTCGGTACAAAAACCGACGCCCCAATTCATTACATCGTAATCGCATGCCTAATTCAGCGGAACACAACACCCTTAAGAATGTCAAGTGTTCAAGGAAACGGTTTGGGACGCTTGCAGCGTTTTCCACATCGCTGAAAAAAACTTACTTGTGAAACGAGCGCGTTGAGAAGCTTGACATACGCACATAGCTATAACACGCTGATTTGCTTTACTTGCTGCTATACTGGCTTTTACGCAGACCGGCATTTCTTACTTTGAGACATATTTCTGTGTGTTAGTCTGTGTATGTGTTTCGATGTATTTCTCGATCAAATAAAAAAAAATATCAACTATGCCAACAAGCTCGTTCTGCAGCTCAACGCTATTGGCAATGAGCAGCCATGGTGCGCGAATGAACCTGGGATTATGATATAACGTTTTTAGAACATTTATTTTCGTTATTTTTGATTATCGAGTCTTATTGCGGCTTTCTGAAAGCACGGGTCTTGATAAAAATTTTAGCCGATGCCATTTGACTGACTCGTGTTTTTGCGGATGGCATCATTTCATGTATTTACTTCCTTGCGACTTATCTCTACCCTTCCCCAAACGCTCAGTGTAGTCATTTGGACATTTACTCTGTCGAGCCTCGCCGCCTCTTATACCACTTTTTATACCTTTTGAGTCATCGCACTCGTTCGAATGAGTGAGAGCGCACCTGAAAGAATTCAGTACAATGTAGGAGACGTTCACGTGATAAGTTGTTTCTGAAATGAAGTTCTTGGTTCCTGTCGGCACAGTTGCGATTACGGGGACAATAAAATTCTCCCTCGAGAAGAACGCTCTTCTTTTTATCTCTCGCAACTTCCCGCTAAATCCCGCGAGATTTAAGCTCTTGTGCATTACTGATGACGTTTGACGAGACGGCGCGTCGGTCGCCATTCTTCCGCTGTCATCGTTCTCAGCAATAATATATATATTCTGGTTCACCATATCTACAACGAAAGAAGAAATTACAAAAATTGGGCAGATCCCACGCCTTGCGGGAATCTGTTTCACGCGAAGCAGGCAGCCAGTAGTTCTATGCTGCATATTTTTGGCTTTCAGCCAAGCGTTACGAGGTGGATCGACGTGTATTTGTAAATGGAGGAGTTGTGTGCAGATCGTGGGCTTACGAGGCACGCCGATTACACTAGGTTTAAATGGTAACTTATCGTCAGACGTAGTATCAACACTCACGTTAGAGCTCAGACGTTTGTGTTTGTGTCATCGCACAGACGGTGCGATGATGTGGATATCATACATAACTTTTGTTAGCGTATTCCTCTGGGGTCGAGCAACGCTTGAATATTGCTTGCTGAACCATAGCAATACAGATGCAATGTTTATTACAGTGCTATAAAAGCGGAGTCAACACTGGAACTACAACTGACGTTAATGCGACATGACACCTGTATCATACGTATGTTGTGTGTATCGTATTGTTTTAAAATTAGTTAGCCAGCGCTACAACAACTATCGATGTTGCGCCGACATTACGCCTGCACAGGGTCTTTTTCCAAAGCAGTTTCTTGACCTGGCATGGCTCTGTGGTAGAATACCTGACTGCCACGCAGAATACCTTGGTTCGATTCCTGCTGGGATTGTGATTTTTATTCTTTGCATTCATCGGGTCAACGCTGCTGAAGTCGGTTTTTCGTAATGCTCTCGCATTTAAACTTAAATGTCTGTTGGCGCCGTTCCTGGGTAGATATAAACTGTCAATCACCTGTGGCGCATACCCGTATACCACGGCCCGTGGTATACGGGTATGTGACACACGTGTCTGGAGGAAAAGGTTCGCCGATGTGCGCGACAATATCTTCATGTTATTGATGTCATCACCTCACAGTCATATTCGTCAAATCCTATTACCCTCCCATGCCACTTTTGGTCTAAGTTAAGGAGGCGATCACGAGAGCACCCATACGTAGGCGGATAGATAGATAGATAGATAGATAGATAGATAGATAGATAGATAGATAGATAGATAGATAGATAGATAGATAGATAGAAACACTCAAAGAGCCTTGGGTTCGCTAAAAATGCTTTGCATTTAAATTCGCTTGATGCAGCAGTCGAAACCGACCGTGGATCTGTTTAGTTGCAACCGTTCTGTTGTGCGGATGTTTAGATGCGACATCGCTCATTCACTTAAACTGGCGCCACAGCACCAAGACCGTCATTACGAGAAGTGGGGAATGAAGCCTTAAGAAGGTTTGAAAGCGTTTTTTCGTCCATACCATTGCTATATTGCGCACCATAACGGTGTTGTCACTGACATGCTGAGCTCTCTGTTGAGAAAGAAGCGTCGCAAATGAAATAAACACCTGCAGATGGCTTCTCGTTGCCTCTCTCCTCATGTCGAAGAAAGAAAAAAAAAACACAGATAAAATGACGAGCGAGACAGTTTCAAGAAAGGAAGGACACTTGTGTTTCGTGAAACGAGAATAGCATATATTGCGTAATTTCTTATGTCTGATGCCGTTCCAAATTGCACTTTCAATTCGGCTTCGCTGTGGCTTTGTGCCGTGCCTATACATGGACATGACTCGAATATTCTTCCGCCAATCCAGGAGGAATGACTATTTCTTCAATGTACGACTTCATTCTTATGGTAGCATAAAAAGAAGAAAAAATGCCTGCCAGCACATTTATGTGTGCTTTAGCATCTTAAGATGCCCGTACCACCAATCGTAGAAAATGTTAACACAGTGAGACGAGTCATTCGTTTAAATCACAGTGCGGTTGCATTGTTTTTAGTTTTCTGTGTCGTGTCGAGCTATTGGGCTGCGGTATCATGCGAACGTCCATTCAGCTCATGATTATTCATCAGCGCATTCGTGCACGAAGTTCCAGAACAACGTGTAGAAACGAGTACGGCCTGGACAGGTGCTGAATGAGTGAATTGACACGGTATTCACCATACGTGCTCGCCTTTAATATCAGCCTGCAGGTGGTACAATCCGGCTGGGTACTTATTGCAATTCCTTGCTAAACAGTCAATTCATATTTGCTCTGTTTAAGAGGGCATGCGGGGCTAAATGTCAACTTTTGAACTGCTGCGCCACTTTTGACGAAAATTTCAGAGATGGCTCATCATCATTGTTATAAATACATATACCAATGTTCAGCACCCTAGCACGAATACAAAAAACATACAGCTGTTATACTGATCAATCATGTATGCTAACTTAGGAAAACTATGATATCAAAAATAAGGAAAATGTACGAGTTATTTGTCATTTTAGGTCCTTTAGAAGGTTTGTAGTGCAGTATAAAGCCAGTCATGTATTTTTTGTGACGTTTCTGTAAAATTGCTATGGCTCTAAAAGCGAAGATTATTTCTTTCCTTGCCACTGCATGTCAGGCTAGTGAATATTTCTTCGTTAGAAACTTCTTAAGGATCACAAAAGTGCCTTATCTTGTTCCTGACAAAATTTCAGTCTAGCAACGATCTTGTAGCAGCATTTGGCATAGCAGTTCTGAAATGACAGTTTTCCTAAGAGGCTCGTTGCCCCCAAAAATGCGAACTAAGAAAATGAGTTTCAAGATCTCCACACATGCTATTTATTTCGATGCTGAAAAAATTGATCAAAATCGCCTCTTGCGTAATTACGGCCTTCCTCAACATGACACTGTTCTGCGACAATTTATTGCAATCTTCTTCAATTTTTTTTGTAGCTTTCGAGCTGTGAATGTTGCTCACAACACGTGTTGGTCACAAAGCGGACCACGCACTGATCGCAGTGAACTCCCAGGAATATGAACATATAAGCTGAGTGGCACACAAACACAGCAGGAGGAATTGGCGCGAAAGCAGCGGTGGATGGTCAAGCGATACGTTTCCACCGAATTGAGCTTCAGTTCCAGTTCTCCAGCGAGTCTGCTGTCGGCGCGCGGCTCAAAATGTGCCTTTTAAATTTATTTGTTTGTCCTCTGATGTGCTCTCGACAGAAGATCTTCTGTGACAAAAAAGCGCGAAAAACAAATTATCTAACACGGGCATTCACTTTGCGTTCGGCTTCTTGCCCGCTTTGCAGACGCGTCTTAAAAGGGTCGTTTCAGAGACGCTCTCCCCACCCTCTCGTAAAAAGAATTTATTTATTATTTTCTGTTGTTCAGATAACAACTAAACTTGGTGAGCATGTTCTTTAATGATCCATCCATCCAAAACAATTCAAACTTGAGAACGCATATTTGTTTTTCAAAAATCGCGTTTCTAGCCCCGCATGCCCCCGCATAACGACAGTGGCAGTGAAACGTTTCATCCTGTGCTATAAACAGCTGGGACTATGCGCATGCGCTAAATAGTTATGTGTATTTAGCTGTCGTTCTTACCTTTCTATTATCGGCCCGCACCCACCAGTGTAGGGTTGTAAATCGGATATTTGGTTGTGTTAACCTCCCCGCCTTTCCATTCTGTTATCCCTGCCTCTCTTTCTGTCGCTAAAATTGTTAGTACTCTTTGTGCCTGCGTATGTTGGGCGCGTGCGTACTTCATATGCTATATATATATATATATATATGGGGAATGAAGAAGGAAACTACGACTTTCGTTGATTCGGCACTGTATATTTTTACTAACGTTTCGTCTGGTGGACCAGACTTTGTCAAAGTCTGGTCCACCAGACAAAACGTTAGTAAAAATATACAGTGCCGAATCAAGGAAAGTCGTAGTTTCCTTCTTCATTCCTTATTCTATCGGGGTCCGCGTGATTCTTTTCCCACTACTATATATATATATATATATATATATATATATATATATATATATATATATATATATATATAGTTTGTTTGTTTATGCTTTCAGGCGCCACTAAAATTCTTGAGAGCAGCTTGAGTTGCAACATTATGCAAGTGCGGCTCTCCTGTTTTCAAGTCGCTATGACTGTTCGCACTATTGGCTTCGTACCGATACGCACGCCAAAAGACCCAACAGCTATTTTAGCCATCGACTCTCTGGTACCAAGAAAACATCTTGCCCAGCACTTAGGAACAAACGTAAGGGGACGTATTAGGATCAGCTTAAGAGGATAGAGGGTTACTTTATAACAACATTCTAGCGCACAAATGTTCACAGGACGGAAAGCGTGACACGGCTATGTTCGTGTCGCTCATTCCGTGTTGTCTTCTTTTATACGTTAAAGAGTTTCTACGGACTATCCACATTCCCAAACATATGCTTGTTTTTCGTAAGTCAGCTGTATTTTTATTACACAAAGGCTTGCCTCTAATCCTGCGCTCAAGGACAAGTAGCAATATGAAAGAACAAATCCGGCAAGAAGTACACTTACTTTAGGAATTGCAACGCAGATGTCTTTCTGCAAGAAAGAAAAGTAAGCAAAGAGAAAACAGGAATGTGGGAGAAAAGAAGCAAGACTCGGAGGCAATGCCATGTGCAGAGGGGACACAGCAGCTCTGGAGTGCCCCCAAATGTCAGGGCCTGAGTGCAAGTAGCAGAACAGAGAAAGCGAAGAATACTGTCAAAATGCAAGCTGCTTTGCAACCGAAGCTTGCTGGCCGAAGAGTCGCTTCCCTAACAGAACATTCTCTGGATGGGTCGACAGCGAGAACGGTAAATCCCACCGAGGACAGCTTGCCTTTTCCTGAAGGTGTACGGTGCACAACGAAGACCTTATTTTGGAAATATCCGTGGCGTAATATGTACCTTAGTTCCATTTCTTTAGTCCATATTTTCGTTCTTACAGTTTGTACCACTGAGCTTATATGTGTTAGTGTATTGCGATGTACGGCGCCAGAGAGCATGCTACAAGCACGAAACGAGAGGATCGCGCAAGAAGATTGAGCTGCTCGTCCCCTCAAAAGCCCCATCGCCGTGCTGTTATTACGTACAACAAAAAGACGCTGGTTCTGTCTGTTCGCGTCTTGCATCCCAGCACCCCGAGCCCCTCTGCGCATCTCGAGACGTACATTCTACGCTTTCTTTTCTTTTTTAATCGTCAAGAGCGCCAGCAAGTGAACGCAGACTGCAGGAGTCTCAGACTGACTCAGACTGCAGGAGGAGCTGGCTTCCCGACTGATCGTACAACACTTAAGCGAGAAAAGGGAGACATTCAATAAACATGTCAGATGAAGAAGGCATCACGCTAAGCCCTGTATGGCGGGTTGAAGCACGGTTTGTTGAGCGCACCTCAGCCGGAGGTGCGTCCAGAAGCTGCTATTGTTCCGTTGCTGAACAAATAGAAGGCAACATTGAAAGTCGAGAAGAATGAGAGGATATGCGGATGGGAGTGCTACGGAGCAAAACACCGAGCATATTCTAGTGTTCACAAGCCTGGTGCTTGCATTTTCTGGTAAACACTATATGGGAGTTGTGTTCATTTGTTTTTATCCTTGCATGTACGTTAGAACATGCGTGTGTGGTGGTTTAGCAAATGTCCACGTGTTCCTAAAGTAAGGCGACTTTCGCAACAGCTTCGGTTGTTTTAGATCAAGATCAATGCTCAAACTAATTGTCTTTCGACTCAGTTAGTGCTACTGTCAGTAAAATATTTACCGTGCGAAAGGCGCCGGAAAAGAGGGAACACAGAACAAGCGGTCGCCCCCTGTTCTTTGTTGTCGGGTGTCCTTTAGCCGCTGGCTCAGACATGCATTTTCACTACTACTTATATTGCGATTGTTATATTGCATGCGCAAGTCAGTTTCGTGTCAGCCACCTTTTCCTCCACAGTGTACTCCTTCACGTGTGCTTCCCGTCTCTTGTGTACCGTGTTGGCCCGCCTTGCCTGCTTTGATGGCGGAAATCTCCGCATTGTACTTCGAGGTCGCTGAAGTGTTCGTAAGAAGAAAGGTGAAAAAGAACCATCCAATGTTTCGTGAAATACAAATCTGCCGTGTGTTTGCTCTACAGATGTCAAATATTCTCTAAGTAAAATACAAACCGAGTTTTTTTTTTCTGGCTGTAATATTTGCATTGTAAGCAACAGTTCGCATTGGCCAAGTGGGATAGGCATCAAGAACTTTCTTGAACTCTCTAGGTTCTATAATGCCCGCTTCAAAGTTGAAACGTCAAAATGTTTCTGCGTTATGTAAATTTTTAATGTGTTTGCCTAAAGAAGCCAGTCTAAAGCTGGGCGTCCACGTTCAGAACTGCTCGGGAAGTCAAATATAACTCGGCATCGTCTGTGCGTGACTGCATGTAAACCAAGCCACCTTGTGTAAATTTATGTCGCTGCCGCTGCTGCTGTCGGATAGCGCTGTCCTGTCTTATGGCCATTTATCATTTTGTACACATCGCAAACAGCTGGATTTCTGTTTCAAGTCAACAAAGTGCCTCAGCCTCTCTGTAAAAAACATCGGTAGGAAGGAGAGAGAGAGAGAGAGAGAGAGAAGAAACGGGTGCAAAGCACTACGTTACATACGTCAGTCGATAATTTCTTAGCGTTAAACAAAGAGAGGAAAAATTTATGCGGAAAAACAATTTATATGCAATCGAAAATTCTGGGTTCACTGATGAGATCTACATTGGTCTCTTTTGATGAGGCGCTGGAACATGCCGCTGGTTTTCCAATTTGCCAACAGGAATTCGTCGTCTCATGGCGTGCCTCATTTGCATAGTTCGATTTCTTCGTGTGCAAAAAACTATGCAAAAAACTACCAAGGGTCTGATTTGAACAGAACGGGAACGTTTCAAAGTGTAATTTAGCTCTTCAAAAACAGCTTTTCTGCTGAGCGGGTCAGTCAGAATCCAATCCATCGCTTGGCTACCAAATAAATACGTTAGAAACTATCTGTACGCATCGAGCTGCAAAAGTATGGGCGTAGATTTTGGTCAGCATCTGCTTGGTATTTTCTTTATGCTAATAAAACAGCTGTGTAGCTTCCTGCTTCACTGACCACATGTACTAAGCGCTTTTACTTTGTGTTGAGTTCAGAAGAGCGAGGTTCACCAGATGCCCCACCAACACCCATTTCTTTTTTACGTTGCCGATCGATCATGCCACCCTGGCAGGGAGACATCGAGCCTGAAACAACTAGACGCGGTTTCTGGGATATTGCACACGCAACTGAAACTTAAAGGGTAAAAGAATGGCGCTACACGAACTGCAATAAAACCAAAATATTGGTCCAATTGCTACAGTTTTTCTGCAGTACGAAGGTCTTAATTACTAGTATGCAAGTACACTCAAGATAGCTATATAAATAAATATATGGACGGACGGACCGAATGACAAACCTTACTCTGGAACTAACAAAAGAAACGCACCTGAACGAAAACTGGAAACATTTACCTTTCTCTGCAAAATCCATTGGGGCTGCGCCAACAGTTTGAATGGTAAAGGTTACAAAATGAAACTTCGTGCCCCAGTGCGATACAAATGTGGAGGCACGCCAAGTTAGAGGGTATGCCAAAACAAACCCAACTCGGAACATGCAGACCCGCGGGCCAGGCTCTCAACGCCGGTAGCAAAAGCCATCCTCTCATTGTCCATCTATTTCGTTCGCCACCATAGTGACCGGCCGCGCGCTGACCCTCAGCCCACGGGAGGCTACCTTGACCCTCCATTATTCAGCTTTGACGTTTCATTTGTCAAAAAAGGCCTCTTCGCAACTGCCGGCAGAAGATTCCGGTGGGACCAGCTTCGCCGAACCAGCACTGTCAAAGAGATGGACAACTGCGTTGGGGGAGCGCGAGAGTGGGTCGTGGCTAAGGCGCCAGGTGGCGTGTAGGTCTTTGGCTTCGCAGCGCTGCTTCGTGGTGCTTTCCCATCCACCTTTTGTGCATCATTCATCTATGATCGCAGAAATCTCTGACATACCAGAAATTTCTCCTTATATTGTATCTTCTTAGGTCACGAAATGTTGAACAACGCTTCGTGCGAGGAAACAAGATTACCACGCGCAGTGCGGTTAATGACGTTGCGGTGGATTAATAGTTTGATGCCACTACTCCAACGATAGGCGTTGCAGTACATGAAAAGGTGATATATGAGCCAATTATTTTGAGTAATTGGGTCATATTTGAGACTTTTGTGTTCATGTAAATGCGTCCCTTTGGCGATTATCCAAGATACCGGACGTGCCTACGCCAAGGTAACTTGAACAATCTGTCTGCATAAAATACATTGGTAAAGACCTATAGCATCTACACTGCAGTGCCCTTAAACACTAGGTTACCTGCTAAACATCTTTGGGTCCAAGCTATGGCGCACTTCATTTGCGTATGTTTTCTTTTCTCTTTTTTTTTCTGTTTCTATTTCTTTCACACGTCCTAACGCCCATGGATTCTTCTTGGCGTTTAGTGTGGACAAGAATAAGTGAACGTGTTCGTGAATAATGGAAAGGATTGGCATGTAGCAGGAATCGAAATCGAGGACAGGAAAATAGAAACAACACTCATGGTGACAGTTATGGAGACTCGGAAACATTTACCTTTCCTTCACGACTGCGCAAAAGCCTCGAGAGTTGCCACACAAGGACCATCTTCGCTTTGCCCGCGCGATATTCCCAGAGGAATCGGCCAGCTTCATTTTTCGCCAGAGATAATGGCCTGGAAGAGAAATGGACGCAGTGAAAGGATGGTCAGCGTGTCACAACGCCTGTTGTGTGTGCGTCTTTGCATTTTACCTGCTTTACTAGGTTTTTTATTTATTTATATTTTGTTGCTAATATTGTGGTCTTCTCTCGCACTGATATTTGTCTTCTCGAGGCTTACCATCGGTGTGCCGAAGCTTCGAACGTGCGTGTATGGCGACGCAAAGGTTTGGCTTCGAAGCCGGCTTATAAATATTTCCTTTTCATTAAGGGCATCTTTCGGAGAAAGTCACTTAGAATTCTCGTGACACGTCAGGAATGTCTCATGCCGTTGTGGCGTTGTTTGCCGCCATAGCAAAGGTTAAGGAACATTGAAGATAAACTATGTATTGTTACAGGCAGCACGTGAAGTTCACAAGTCAAACCCTAAATAACCATAGTCCTTATTTTGATAACTGATGGTGTGGAAGGCACTGCAACATTGACTTTGCGAAATTAGATAGATGTATTGATATAAAAATGATAGATATCAAATCACATTACATCAAACAGTCCGGCACACCGGCATCTTGAAGCACCTAGCCTCGCGCACGCGCTTCCCGAACAAAGGCCCTGCATAGACACATTGCGCTGAGCCTGTAAATTATTGCTATAGCGGGTGGAGGGATTTTCAGAGGTGTGCTGTGCTAGTGAGGTCAACCAGGCGCGCGGCCATTCAATCTCAGCAAGTGCACGCGTCCATCGTTGTATGGCTGCATTTGCAGGCGAAAGCAGATGCTTTAGACACTGCCGCGAGCTTATACCCGTTATACCCCGAAGTGCAGTGCGAGCGTTGCGTTATACCCCGAAGTGCAGTGCGCATGCCAGCGGTCAGAGCATCGCACTTAAAACCAATCAGTGATCCCGTCCAAAAGGGCCGATGGGAGGCTCGTTTTGGAATTTTTTTTGGTGACGTGATGTTGGTTACGATGAAGGTGAATGGTAATCCGCTGTGCCAACGGACGGCCAACCTGTCAAAGGAATGAGGACAAGGTTGCGAAAAAGCGTCATAGAAGGCGTGGTCGTCTGTTCAATTCCTTGCAAAGGCGCCCGTATCCGCTGAATATGCGGTGGGGCTCGAAAGATGACTTGCGTGGAGGGCGTCCGAAGGAAAACTTTCCCGTGAGAGATACGTGACAGGTGAAGTCGTGATTGCAAAAGACGTGAATTTTGCATCTCTTTTACTTCTGTTCGCGTTGTGCACTTGTCGCAATTTCACTGGCCTGTGAAAAGCTATTTGTTATTCCTTTATTATCAATTCTTTAATATTTTTTTCCACTCGCGCATGGGGGCATAGAAGAGAGCCAAGCTCCAACCGCGGGATTTTCATTCAGTGTTGCGACACACACCTGATCACATATCGCAATGGCTGACACAATGAACGTTCGAAATTCTGCGGCTTAGTGTCTCTACAGTGGCAGCCTGCCTCGCTGCACACTGAATAACAAATTGACGTGAGGGATTCGAATGCGAACGACTGGAAGGGAGAACTTTCGCGTCACACTTTTTGATTAATGGACACGAGTCTGTTCGTGAAAGCGGAAATTTTTCACAGGGCGCGATGGCGATGGAAGCGAGAGGCGCGTGGCAATTTCTTATCAAACGCTTTGAGAAAACATCTCGTATCGCTACGCGCTTTAACTTCTATTACCTTTCCCTTTCAATCTCTATGTACTCCAAGCTTCAATAAAGTATTTAACACAAATAAGTCCTGAAATTTCGTGCCCGCACCCCCAAAATGATAACGAAACACACAATAGGAGGGGAGGGGGGGGATGCTAACCTTTACCACGTAGGTCTTTTTTTTTTTGTTGCGCCCAAACGTAAGTACATGTGCGTTATTGCGTTTAGCTCCCATGGAAATGTGGCCGAAGTGCCATCGATGGAACTTCTGACTGTGTGCTCAGCCGGGAAACGCCATAGTCACTGTGATAACACGGCGGCTTATTGACGATGTGGTATCCTCCATGCTACTGGCAACTGAGCGTAAAAGCAGTCGCGCACGAAGTTTGGGGCACCTGCTAAATGACGCCAGGTAGTCGAAATCGAAAGCCTTTCGCTGGCTGAATTTACGCTTGAGCCCATGCATTGCACGCGAGAGAGCTATATCAGGGGTTATCTGGCACAAGCTTGACGAGAATGAGATTGCGTTGTAAAAGAATCCGTGGAAATGTTTACTAGGCGTTCGGCTTGCTAATCCCACTCGTCACATAATGCCTGGCCATTTGAAAAATTTTGAATGGCCACCAGCCTATTAGATGTCTGTACGTTTTCTCAAAATCAAGAAGAACGCAGAACTTGGAATTATAATGAAAAAGAAAGACCGTTTGCCAGAATTTCCCCATCGGGACCACATTCAAACGTTTAGCTCACTTTGTTTTCCGTATCGAATTTGAACTTAATTTGCTCTATGCTTTCTTTGAGTAATTGCTCCCTTCGCTGTCTCTCTGTTTATTTTTAGAACGCAATCATTTGTTTTCATTTTATTAGCGAGAGGACATTAGCTTTCCGAGTATGCCCTAATCGTTTTTGCTGGTTCAAAGTTGCAGCTCGCTGTTTACCTTGCGTTGTTCGCATGCACTCGCACTGGGCGTGATATTTACGCTGTCGTTTATCGCTTCCGCCTTTTCTTCCTGTACGTTATGGCGCTGTTCGTCTTCCGCAATTGCCGCGAGTGTTCTTTAAACGCTACCGAAGGAACTCTGTTCGTCCCCGAGAGATATTCCAGCCAGGGTGTCGGAACGGAACGAAAACCGAAAACGGAAAACGAAAAAAACGATATTTTTGACCGGAACGACAACGTAACCGAAACTTTATCGATTATTTCGTTCCGGAGTGAAACCGAAATTTTTTCAATCGTTTTTCGGTTCACGAGAAAACTTCGCAATCCGGAACAACTCAGCTCATGCAACGTGAGCAGTTATACATATCTCAGGCTACAGTATTAGCGCGTACGTCAGGTAGGAATTCCAAAGCAAATATATGTTGAAATTGTGCGGAAAACGAAAACAGTGGCAACCAGAGATGTTTATATTAACGCAAGTTGACTTTCGCGCGCCTGTCACGCAGGCCAAAGTGGAGAGGGCATTGTCGGCGCTGAAGTTTGTTACAGCGAAAGCTGTTATGAGATCACAACAGCTGACTTTGGCACCATAGTTGTCCGCCGCCGTCGGTGTCCGTAACCGCTATCACGTGATATAAGACAAAAATAATAGAGAAACAAATTTCTTGGATCGGATGGGACTTTAACCCGCGCCCTCTGTGTGGCAGTCGGGTCTTCGACCAGAGTGCCACGCTGGTGCTTGTAACTCCTTCACAAAAACACTCTTTGCAGGCGTCATGTCGGGCAAGGAATCGCGTTAACATATGTAATATAGCGTGGCAGAAGAGGAAAATAACATCCAGTCATCAGACAATGCTAATAGCGCAGAGAGTGTGTGCTTTAATGCAGGGCTTTAAGTAAATGGGGGGAGGCCTTTCATTTCTTAAGGAGGGGCTGTATGTATGTGTGTATGCATGTATATAGGTCGCCGCCCTCTAAGCGCCCCTCCCCCCCCCCCCCCCTCCAATGAAGGGAGACTAAGCCCTGCTGTAATGTTTCCCACAAGTGTTGCGGAGTTGCCCCACCAGAATTGGAATGACTCCGGAATCATTCCACATTTTCCCGAGCCCGGAATGGAATGGGGACATGCTTGGAGGAATGGAATAAGAATGGAATTAAGCGCCTTTTGCACGGAATGGAATAGGGATAGAATTACGTCTTTTTCCGAAAATAGAGCACGTTTTCTTCTACGTCCTGTTTTTCAAACTTCAAACATTAGGAAGTCAGAGCCTCGAAATTAACAATAAAGCAGTATTTTTAAAATGGCTTGGCTAAATACAAGCGCAGCACATTTTTAAGCAACGCGCCTGCTATAAACCGAGGCATAAGTTAGTGTACAAACAAATGCACTATCCCAGCAGATACAGAAGGGAGAAAACAAATTATTTCTGCGCGTTGGTTCCCAATGATACCCCCACACGAAAGTGGCGTTTACTCTATGCACATCCTCATCTTTTTCTCACGAGCAGTTTAGTACCTGACACACGTAAATAACTTTTGCGACAAGGAAGACATTGCATACCTGCGCACAGGTGAACACAGAAAGTTCTCCTCACCCCATCCATGCTTGCGAGGCGCGCTCGACAAGAGTGAGTGCTGACGAGCAGTGCGGCCCAGCGTTCCGTATTCGATGCAAAAGCACAAGATGCCCGAGTGGTGCACTGTTGCAATTAATACCAGCAGATCTAGAGGGTTTTCTTCCCCATTAATCAAATCTTAGTTTTCTCCACATTCCCGATTGCTCCAGACGCGTGGCAAAACTGCTTAGCCTTCTTGAATACTACTTTTGTAAACAAAAAATACGCTATGTCGTCATTTTATCACGAACACATTTAAGCTTAAACAATATTAAAACACCACCATTCGTTCAAACACGCTAACCAGCCAAATACTATAGGTAGCGCGAGAAATGCCCCTATGGGAATTAGTAGGGTAGTTGTACTGCACGAGCTAGCTCACCAAACTACTATCCCTCGACCTTGGCAACGTGCTTTGCGTATTTTGCAGTTCTTAATGCATCTGATGACATCAACTTTATGGGGCGTCCATTCTTAACTCGATAAAACTATCAAGATGCCTTTCCTACATTGAAGAATTGCAGGAATGGAATTGAGCTGCCCGGCCATTCCCGGTGTCCGAATGGGCTAAGTTTTTTTCATTCCGAGGAATTGAAAGGAATGGAATTGCGGCAAGTTCTGATTCCCCGGAATGGAATTGGAGTGGAAGGGAGGCGCCCATTCCGCAACACTGCTTCCCACCCACTGCAAAGTGCCCAGCCATAATACTTCATCATGTTCAGCCACAGCACAAAGTGCACATAATGCCTTACAGATGTGTAGCGGGTACCACGATTCTCCGAAGAATGACGAAAAATGGCATAGTGGAAACTCCGCTACTTCAGAAAAATTATGATGATTTACGGCGTAGTGGGTACCTTGCATGTGTACTTGTATTAGTTGCCCGAAGAGACTCTACAATGGGCTCTACATAAGCCCGCTCTTCCAGCTTTCGCTGTGACTGTGCTGCGTATTCCGCACGGGCATGGCTATCTTTCTATCAGAACAGCGGTCTCGCACATCAGAGTATAATCAATGACGTGCTGCTTCTGAGATCGTGCTCACTCCCTTGACACAAAGCGTTGAACCCACTAAAAAAATTCGTGTTTGTCTTTTGAGAAAATAAATACTATGACTTTGAAAGTAGAACTGGTTTGTGCTAATTTGTATGAATTCGTGGTACAGTTACTTCCACTCCTCTGAAGAACGTGTTTTACCCTTGTCCCCCTTTCTTAAGAGGAGGCCAAGTAACTACATCTACATCACAAATCCAATGTTTTTTTTAATTACCTTTACTTGGAAATTTTTCATACAAAAGAAACCGTTACGAACCGTTACGGAACGTTTTTTTTTCGGTCCGGAACAGAAACGGAACGGAACTTTTTGCGGTGGAACGAAACTAAAACCGAAACGAAAAATATTTCGTTCCGACACCCTGATTCCCGCGGCGAATTCGAACGAAAGCACCGGAGATGGTACCGAAGCTGCGTGCTGTGGAGCGTAGTCTAGGATCCCAATGGAACCGGAATAACGGCAGCTTCAAAGCGAAAGTAAAAAAAAAGTAGAAAAAGAAAAAAAAAAGAAAAAGAACGTACGACAGGAGGAGGAGGAGAAGAAAAACGGAAAGACAGGGAGGTTAGCCAGTTCTCAGACCGGCTGGCTACCCTGTGCTGGGGAAAGGGGAAGGCGGAGTGAAAGATGATAGAAAAGGGATGTTACAAAAAGAAAAAAAAAGAACAATAGTACGATAAACGACACTGCTTAAAGTCTGTCTATGAGATTAGTTTTGCGCAAAAAGCGCAATAACGCTTTCAAAGCTTTTCGTGCCGAGGATGGTTTCGGCCAGTGTCCTAAGATCTTTTCCTCCGACAGTGGACGATTGTCAAGTCTATTTAACGCTGCGGACAGTTCTTCTCTTTGTGCACTGAAGCGAAGACACTCACAGAGAAGATGGGCGATTGTCTCCTCGCAGCTACAGTTATCACATGTCGGGCTGCTGGCCATTCCAATTCGAAATGAGTAGGCCTTTGTGAAGGCCACCCCGAGCCACAGGCGGCACAGGAGCGTCTCCTCAGCTCTAGGTATTCCCGACGGAAGACGGAGCTGTAGATTCGGGTCCAAGTTGTGAAGACGGGCGTTGGTAAATTCCGTCGAGTTCCACTGTGCCAGTGTCAGTTCACGTGCATGGGAACGAAGCCTTGTTGCGGCGTCCGTTCTTGACAGCGGTATAGCTGCACAATGGAGAGCATCATGGGCAGATCGGGCAGCCTCATCAGCACGGTCATTTCCGTAGATACCGCAATGGCCCGGTATCCACTGATAGATTAGGCTGTGGCGCTTCTCAATGGCGCGGTGATGAAGCAGTCTTATGTCAACGACTAACTGTTCATTTGGTCCATGACGATATGGGGACATAATGCACTGGAGCGCTGCTTTGGAGTCAGAGAAGACTGACCATGCCTGTGGCGTTTCTTCCACTACGAACTCTAGAGCAACACGGATGGCGGTGAGTTCTGCAGCCGTCGATGATGTCAAGTGCGACGTCTTGAACTTTATGGTGACGGATTTCTCGGGTATGACCACTGCCCCTGCTGAGCTTGTAGGAGAAACTGAACCGTCAGTATAAATGTGAAGGCGTCCACTGTGTTTTTCATGCAGGAACAATAGAGTGGCTTGCTGTAGGGCCAGATATGACGAGTGTTTTTTCTTTTGTATACCGGGAATGGTTATCAGGGCTTCCAGTGGATGTAAACACCACAACGGCAACGGCGATCTTGCTGCGTGCGTGAAGTTCGTGGGAATCACTGCGCTATGCGAAGCAATAATTCCGCTGAATGCAGAGTGTGGCCTAGCAGCTGGAAGTGAGGCGAGGTGGTGTGATGGAATCCGGGCGGCATGTCTTATGTGCATTCTTAAAGCATCGACGCGGATGTATGTTGTGATGGGGTGATCACGAGCGATGACGACAGTCGCTGCTGAGGACGCGCATATGGGAAGCCCAAGGCATATCCTCAGTGCTTGAGCTTGAATCGACTGGAGTACGCGTAAGTTTGTTCTTCGGGTCCTGCCCAGTACAGGTAAACTGTAGCGCATGAAGCCGAGGAAAAGTGCAGTATACAGTTGAAGCATCGCTCGTACAGATGCACCCCACGATTTTCCCGCAAGAAACCTTAGGACGTGTGTGATCGTGGCGAGCTTCTTTTTCATGTAGGCGATCTGGGGGCTCCAGGACAAGTCGCGATCTATGATTACTCCCAGGAAACGGTGGGTCTTCACGTAGCTGATCGTGCGCCCATTGATTTTGATGACGTATGGGGTCATTACCTTGCGCGTAAACGCAACCACTGAGCATTTTTCAGACGACAGTTCCAGTCCCCGTCCTTGGAGGTAGTTTGCCGTCAGTGTAGCCGCTCGCTGAAGCCTGGCTCGTACGTGTAGACGCGTGACCCCTGACGCCCAGATGCAGATGTCGTCTGCGTATATTGACAGATGCACAGACCGCGGAAGAACGTCAACAAGACCGATGAGCGCAAGGTTAAAGAGTATGGGGCTCAGGACTCCACCTTGAGGTACGCCGCGACAAGTACAATGTTGCGTTGTTGCACCATCTTCTGTCTGAACAAAGAAAGTTCTGTCCTTCAAATAGCTGTAGATCCAGTGATAGACGCGGCCCCCCAATCCAATGTTACCCAAGGCGTTCAGGATGGCTTCATGCAATACATTGTCATATGCGCCTTTCACGTCCAAGAACATTGCTGCAGATAATCTCTTTATGCTTTTTTGTTGCTGCACAGACGTGACAAGGTCAATAACATTATCTATAGAAGACCGTCCACGCCGAAAGCCGGTCATAGCATCGGGGTATATCTCGTTATGCTCCAGGTACCACTCTATGCGAGTCAGTATCATCCTCTCCATCACCTTTCCAAAACAGCTGGCAAGCGCGATGGGTCGATAGGAGGCCAAGTCCAGAGGAGATTTACCTGGTTTGAGCAGGGGGACAAGTCGGCTGGACTTCCACGAAGGAGGAACCAATCCGTTACACCACGAGTCGTTGTATACCGCTAGGAGGGCACGCCGAGCTGCTTGTCCGAGGTTACAAAGGGCCATGTAGGTGACGCCATCAGGTCCTGGTGATGACGAACGCTTGCATGCTGCCAAAGCTGCCTGAAGCTCCTCTGCAGAGAACAGGTTGTCCATCCGGGGATCTCTGGACATCGGCGCGTTTCCTAGGTTACTCAGGGTGATCCCGGACCCCTTATTGGCAACTCTGGCGCAGAAGTCTTCTGCCACATCAATTTCGCGTCGACTTTGATGGAGAGCGAGGCATTTGAAAGGGCGGTGCTGTTGTGGCAATGTTCGTAAGCCGCGGACGATTCTCCATATTTGCGATAGGGGTTTGTGGGGATCAAGCGACTCGCACAATGATTTCCATCGTAGCGACTGGAGTGCGTTGATTCGACGCTGAATCTTCTTTTGCAGACGCCTCGCCTCCCTCAAGTCATAGATGGATTTTGTGCGTCTATATCGTCGTTCAGCACGACGGCGGATTGCTCGGAGCCGCTCTAATTCCACTTCGTATTCGCAAAAC
This sequence comes from Rhipicephalus sanguineus, assembly GCF_013339695.2. Lineage (NCBI taxonomy): Eukaryota > Metazoa > Arthropoda > Arachnida > Ixodida > Ixodidae > Rhipicephalus > Rhipicephalus sanguineus. The sequence goes on along the minus strand of NC_051186.1, from coordinate 28,387,321 downwards.
TGCGATGAAGGTGTTGGTAATAGGCGAGTAAGCCGCGGCCGCAGGTAATTTATATATTTTGAATTTATAGGATTAGAATGTACTGTTTGGGCAACATGCCACAAAAAAAAAAAAAAAAATGTCAGGAGCCCTTCCCCAATCATGGAAATGGGGGCCTAACGTGCTGCTTTTCTTTCTTTCTTCTTCCTTCCTTTCTTTCTTTCTTAGGACGGCCCAACGAAAACGCCATCGCGCGATCATCCAAACGCCGGTTAGGAATTCACTTTTCTGGAAGTCAGAATTTTCCTGAAATGTGCAATTTCTGTTATAGATTTTCCGCATTGTCCAGCAGATCGATTTTAGTCCGGCAACACGCAATATTTCAAGGAAGCGGCCATAGCACGTGTACTGATGCCAAATTGTTTTTCGCATCATCGGCAGCACGTATCTTTATGCTCCAGTTCAGTTCACATCGGGCAAGCGTGGGCGCGTGGAGTACGTGTTCAAGGCACTCGCTTTCGGACCGGTAGGACCGGGGTTGAAACCCTGGCCCCGGAAAGAAGATTTATTATTATTTCTTTGGAGCGCGCCAGCTGTGGGTTTTTTGGAACACCACCATCACCAGCTACACAGGTCAGTCAGTACGAGCTTCGCTTGAAAAGAAATTGAAGGAAGCTTATACTTCGCCTGTGAGAGGGGAACGCGACAGCGTTATCTTACGCTCCGCCTCTGTACCTAAGTACCCACTACGCGTCTGTAAGTCAATACCAGCACCTGCGTAGCGGCACGCTTTGCTGATGCGATGACTGATGTTGATGATGATGAATTATGACTGAGCCCTTTCTATATTGTTCCGTTTTGATGATTTGGTAGCGCAGCACTAACAGAGTCAAAGTAAGAACAAACACGGACAAGCGCGTACTCGCAACTGAAATTTCGTTGAAAAAATTGAGGAGGGGCGAAGCATGTAGGGAAGAATGATTAAGCTCCACTAACGTGAAACCTGTGGAGGGGCGAAGCATGCAGTGTGAGCCAGTGTTTCCCACAGCAAAATCACTGCTAATGGGCAATGAGAGACAAAAGAAAGATTAGACACAGAGACCCGCAGTCCGCTTTTAGTTAACGTGCACGCTGCGAATATTTATTGTTCAGCTGCGCACAAGATAATTCTCCAACCGGCACTACATTACGGGTCAAGATTCAGTGCCTATATATGCGGGGTGGCCGGTGAACGATTGTGCAGCGCGAGCAGTCGGTTTTTTCACTAAAACTACCGACATTGCAACTGCATGAAGGCTACCCAAAATCACATTCTTTGCGAATGCGAGGGGAAGCCACCTCCTACGACAATATTGCCAGCTTCCTCCCTCCAGGCGTGGGAGTCACTCCTGTCGCCAACTGACTACCCATTCAGGCAGGCGTGATTAACTGGGCCGAAACGGTCGTGGCTAGCTACTGGCCACCACCCTTCGAACCACCGGCAAGCTAACCACAATGACCTCGTTGTGCCGTGAATAAACTGGCGGGGCTATGTGGTCGGGCACTTGACTGCCACGCAGAGTACTTGGGCTTGATTGCGGCTCGAACCTGGAATTTTTTTTTTTTTTGCAGGACCATAAACTACCCTTTGCACGCCAGTGTAGTCGATGTACCTGGTAAGTTCACGATGTGCACACGTCTACTGAATTCACACAAACGCGTTGATACACCTCGTAAGGCTTGGCTTAAAGCCAATGAATGCGGCATAGACAGCTATTCGCTGACTGCTTCGCATTAAATCGATTAAACGTCTAGGATCAGCCGGAATTTTTTTCGCTCACATACAACGCCGCCGACGCCGACACTGACACTACATTTTCTGCGGCACGGGCTTTTTAACGCTATCGCGTTAAATAGAATCAGAGCCTGTGAATGCATATTACCAGATGTGGGATCAAACTTAACACCTGCGTCAGTCTTTCAAGCTTGCTGAGGTGTGCATACGTGTACAAAGGTGGAGTATTTGACCGGTATAAAAGATCAGGTTTCTTTAATCACCTATCTAAATAACTGGTCAAACTTGTGGCGCACAAAAAAGACACGGACGAAGAAAGCGAAGACTGGACGAAAGCGACCCGTTCTTCGTCCGTGTCTTTTTTGTGCGCCACAAGTTTCACCATGTATCACCACCAACAAGCACATTCTTACGTTCTTTCAATCTAAATAAGATACATTTACCAAAACACGCACGCACGCGGCCATACAGAGTCCTAAACAGTTGTTTAGTCCTACCGTCCATTTAACTATTGCATAAAAATTTTCAGGTGACACCCGTATTTTTTTAAATTACCTTAGAATATAATGAAGATACTACCAACATTGCCCCGTGTTCATCTGGGCCTTTATGCAACATATCGCCGTTTTATGCATTAAAATATTCGGAATGCTAGCAATACAAGAAATCGTCCCACTTATCAAGGCACTGCAAGCGACCTATCGAAAGTAAAAAGAGGAATGGGTCGCTGATGCCGCATCTATGCGATGAAGAGCTAATTGCGTGCAATGCGAGTTCTTGTCTTGGGATTGAATTTCAATGCGGTTGTCGCTTTAGTATTGACGCCGCAAAGGTTACTTAACTCCGTCTGTTACTTCTACGCTGGATTTTCTTTGAACTTCGCCCTTGCCCCGCCACGGTGGTCTAGGGGTTATGGCGCTTGACTGCTGACCCGAAGGTCGCGGGATCGAATCCCGGCCGCGGCGGCTGCATTTTCGATGGAGGCGAAAATGTTTGAGGCCCGTGTACTTAGATTTAGGTGCACGTTAAAGAACCCCAGGTGGTCGAAATTTCCGGAGCCCTCCACTACGGCGTCTCTCATAATCATATCGTGGTTTTGGGACGTTAAACCCCAGATATTATTATGAAGTTCGCCCTTGACGTTCCTTGACGCATAAACAGAACACGTTACATCTGGTGAAGCTGCGGGGTTCAAAAAGATTGTCTGCTCCAATTGCTCATATACCCTGCTCTGTTCCTGTTGTCCTTTTTTTTTTCATCTCTAACGTGCGAAAGCAACAGGGTATACGCGTGAAAGCCAGCACAAAGATCGCTCAGACTCGGTCTATGGAAACAGCTAACAAGAGGCAAGAAAAGTAAAAAGGAAACAAGGGAGGAAGTGGCGGCTGGACGGGAAAAGGAGGAAGGGAATGATTTATCGACTCCGGGTCGCAATGTCGCCAAGTCGTACGCGTGTTCGGCCGCATGAACTTTTTATGTTGGGCCTCCCCTTTGCAACTACAGTTGTAATCGACTTTGTCTCGTTCAGCCAAGGGACAGACTTATAGCGGTTACGCGAATGGAGCGGACGTTGTCGTATAGTTTCACGAGGCTGGACCTTTTCGTTGATATACCGAACGTGGACATGTATTCACAACAAAGTGGTTGCATTGTAAATGTTTGCCTGGGGAGGCACCATGCAATCGGGCTGCTGGCCACATTATTAGCGAAACCGGTCGCCCAGCGACAATAACTTCTTACGAAAGGCGCTTCGTGAGTGCTGCCCACGGAGATCAGTCTCAAAGAAAACATAGGAAGGAGCGAAAGTTGTTACGGTGAAAGATCAGGCAAGTTTCAAGGTGTCTGTCACGGTTACATTATGCGTTTATGACGAGAATGACTTGTCCGAAAGAATAAATGAAAAGTATGCCGGTTTCAATCCAGATTATATCAACATCACCAGTGTCATCACTGGCGGGCCATCGTGGTCGTTGTTACTGTACGTGTGCCTTTGGCTTCTTCGTGATACTGCTGCATAGTGAGCGTCGCCGTTGTTCTGCTGATCCCCATTCCTAAGTCTTCGGTGACACATCAACTTCTTTGTGTTGCCGATAGCAATACGTGTTTACGCTGAGCCTTGTATCGCAGTTCTGTTCGTAACAAAGCTCGACTCATTCACTCACATGGAAAAGTGTTGAGGGCAATACTAACGCAGCGCATGTTTACACGCTTTTGTAGCGTTAGCTACACTTGCCTAGCCGGAGCCGATTTCGCGTGGGTCATCATGAGCCGTGCTGCGCATGCGCGAGGATGAGTGCGGAGCCGGCATCTCACGCGCTCTCCGCCACCGCCGCGCGTGGCTCGCCGCTGCTGGTGGCGGAGAGCGGGAGGAGTGGCGTCGTAGCCGGGCAGACAGACTGGCGCCGGCGCGCGCGACTCGCCGCTGCTGCTCTGCGCATTCGAGAGGGGTGACGTCGTAGCCATAGCGCCCGCAGCTATTCGCCTTCGCTGTGCAGTCGCCGTCTGACAATGCGCTGATGCAGCTTGACAGCGCCTCTGACTGACGTTTGCAGGTGGGTGATGCCATGGATAAGGAGAGCGCAAATGCTTCTCAACGGCGCAGGAGAGCCGAGAAGCTTATGTCATCGGATCCCGAAGTAGTTGCCTGGAAATTAGCGGTTCAGCGTACGAAGAATGAACAGAGGAAGGCTAAACGTGCTGCGGAGACACTGGAGGAAAGGAAGGAACGTCCAGCAAAGCGGCGTCGCCAGGATGCTTAGCGACGTGCCCGACCACCTCTGCAGCAGCAACAACAAGACGCCGTCGATGACGTCAAGGCTCGCCGATCGACTGCCTATACTGTGAAACTTAGAGAAAGCGCCAGTGCTACTCCGACCTTCGAGACGGACTTCGTAAACAATCCGTTTGGATGCCTGTGCGGCACATGAAAGACTTGACGCCGCTAAGTAGTGCCATGCGTGAAACGTTGAGTTTAGTGGCGGCGCCGGAGTGGGGCGAAACCATGGCGCGGGTTTGTACAACGTGCAAGAACTTTCTCGTTAAGCAGAACATTCCGCTCTTTAGCGTTACCAATGGGTATCGTTAGCCGGCCACGCCGCCAGGTCTACCGGTGCTGAACGATGTGGCCGAATGTCTGTCATTGGAGCAGCGGTAAGCATGACAATCAAGCTAATCCTAGACAATCTGGAAAGCTCAGAATAATCAGCTGAACTTTTGCTAACGCTACGTATATCCTGGCATAGCCGAGCTAAGCCACTGCAATTTTTTACACGTTTACACGCGTCGATCATCGAAGGTACTTCGTAATGCTCATATAGAACTCAATAAATTTGGCATAAGCCCAGTTGAGCGCTTTGATATTGCTTTCAATGCAAGGCCAAGAGAATTCCAGTATATTGCCACGCAGGCGTGCATTCATAGCCCAACACGTAGCGTTCCGGGGCGGACATCATCCACCGCTACATCTAGCCGTCTTACACATCGTGGTGTCCATGTGATAGGCGTGTGGAAAAACAGGCGCGACTAGCAACCTCGCTAGCATGTGTGCACGAACACGCTGGCTGCGTAGCTGATACGAGGAAACAAGGCACCCGTTCCCCACCGCTAATCGGTACGGAAGTTCATTCGGTGAAGGCAAACACGCACTAGCGTACTATCCAATTTCTTCTCGCATAGACGAAGTGATTTGTGAAAGGAAGGAACGGCGAGAAACCTTCCTAAGCCGTGCATGGCTGTTCGTTGCAAGCGAAGACTTCGCGAGTCACCCCGTAGATAGAGACGCGTATACGCCAGTTCATCGCGCCAAGCGTTGAGGCCTGCCCCTACGCTACTAAGACTATATAAACAAGGAAAAGGAAGAGTTGTGTTCCCAAGTACGGGAGAAGATTGATTACCGCAACACCGCCATGCACACGCGGTCCAATCGTACAGGATGTGTCACGTCGCCTCATTCTCATGAGGAGACTGCTGGTTCGGCCCACCGCCTTCAGTGGGCTGGCACGGCGGCCCAGATATTCCCTTTGACCGAGTCCCTTCTGCTTTTTCGACGTCTTGTCGACATACTTCCTCGCTTCCTTGTACTTTAATAGAGCGCACGCATCTCGTGACGCGTGACACTCCCTCTCCTCTACTGTTGTGTCCGTGACAGTCCCGCAACGTTCTCGCCTGCCATCTGGAATTCTCCACCGAACTCCTTTGTCTTCTCCACTTCCTCAAGAATACTTTACATGTCTCCAACTTTATTGTTTGCCAGTGCGGTTCTTTTTTGGCGTTTTGTCAAACGCAGAAGAAGCAGCTTGCTCCGCCTCACCAAAGTTTTTTGTTGAAGTCTGCAACACACACACACACACGCACATGTGCACGCACGCATGCACGCACACACACACACACTCACGCCCGCACGCACTCAAGCACGCAGACAGACATAGAGACGGACGGATGGACGGAGTGTGAAACCATGGCTGAGGTTGCAGGGTTGCGGATCGATTGTCGACCTCGGCGACAACACTCTGGCTGCCTGCAGAAAACTTTGGTGTGCTTTGAATAAAAACTCCTTTTAAATCTGGGCATCGGGAATTCATCCACGGACTACCCTCCAGGATGTCTCTCATAGTGACAGCGCATGTATTTATGGTTGGTTGATTGAGTGATTGGCTATTTATGATAGTTAATGTATATATTTGATAAAACAAGTTTTTTCAAGCGTGTTTAAGCCATGGAATGGTCTTTTTTAAGTCCCTCAGTGACCCAGAAGCCGCTTTTATTTCTTTTTCATCTGCCGTGAAAAAGCGCTTAGGCGATTCCGCTAGCTTTGTCAAATGTCGCAAGAACTTTCCGGTCCCACACAACCCATGGCTCACAGCTGGCCTATTGAAGAGGTTGCGAAGTAAAGATTATTGATATAAAAATCTAAAAAATGTGGCCTTCCAATGCTGCCTTGTGATCGTGCTATAAAAAGTACTGCAACATACTTAATAAGAAGCTAAAAGATTTCATTATACTAACATGATACTTAATGCTTGTAATAACAAAGAACAATGGAAACAATTAAATAATTTCTAAACAGATCATTAAATGCGCCCGCTATACCTGAATTACAGTCATCAGAGGGTGTGCTTAGGAACGCAGATGATATTGCAAACGCTTTCAACAAATACTTCTGTGCTAACACACCCTTCTTGCCTCATAATTACCCGCCAACATCCAGGGAATGCCTTTAATCATTTTACCACTTTCCAACAGGCCAAGATAAAGCGGTGGAAACAATTAATCGCATGAAAATAACAAGTACTGTCTCGATAACATTCAGCCTGTTCACCTGAAATGCATCTCCCACATCATGTCGACCCCATGAGCCCATATCATTAACCTTATGTTCAAAACTGGCATGTTTCGATCGCAGATTAGAAACGCCAAGATAATTCTAGTCTTTAAAAATGTGGACAGAACTTCTATTGGTAACTACCGACTTATTGCCATTCTTTCATCATACACCAAAATCAGAGAGGTGTATTGAAAAACTATTATTGAAATATCTAAATTTTGTATGTTATCCACTCAACAATTCGGCTTTCGTGCAGGCTATTCGACAGATTTCGCACTACTCTCTTTTACTGATTACATTAAACACTCGATTGACCCGGGTTGTTTTGCCGGTGCTCTGTTGATTGACCTTTCTAAGGCCTTTTATTCTATAGTTCATGATATACTATTAGCTAAACTGAACTCCACAGGTGTCGTAGGTAGTGCGCACGAGCTGATAAATAGCTATTTATCTAACAGACATCAAGTTGTTTGTATTTCTAACATACTTTCCACTTTTAAGCCTATTGATAAAGGTGTCCCGCGAGGTTTCATACTGGTCCCACTTTTATTCTTAATTTATATTAATGACCTGACTGTTAATATAACACACAGTCGACCTTTCTTGTATGCCGACGATACAACAACAGTTCCAGTGACAAATCCATCAACGCACTAACTAATAAATTGGCCACTGACTTCAGCAACATTCATGACTGGTGCAAAGCTATAGTTTAGTAATTAATGCCACTAAAACACAGTTCATTGTCTTCCGCTCAAGTCGGAACACTTTTTCACCTACACCCGTTAGAACTATAAACGGCCACAGCCTTCTTAATACTAATAACTTCACATTTTTGGGAGTGGTCCTGGATGCTCGTCTCAAGTATACTAACCATATTTCACATATAAGGCACAATATAGCTCATGCTCTCAGAATATTATTTAAAGCACGACCATTCTTCAACTAACTTGCAGACATTGCTTAAACTGCACCAGTATAAGCCTTCATCCACAGTCATATTACGTACTGCATCACGTCATGGGCGAATCCCTATCCATCTCACGTCATTCTATTTCAACGTCTCCAGAACCAAGTCATTCGCATCCTAACATTCAGCTCACAGGTCACCTGCGCGTCTTCACTTCTTCAGCATCATGGAATGCTAACCGTATGTAAATTATTCAAGTATAAACTGGGAATTCTTTTTTTTTAAGTGTCTTAACGGCACCATAACAGCCGACGTCTTGGAGAAGTTACACTTTCACAGTGAAAACTGTTATAAGATCACAACAAGGACCATTTTTGGCGCCGTAGTTTTCCGCCGCCGCCGCCGCCGGTGTCCGCAGCCACTATCGCTCGAAATAAAAAAAAACGAAATAAGAAACAAATTTCCAGGATAGAACGAAGTTCGAACCTGGGTCCTCTGCGTGGGAGCCCAGTATCCTACCTCAGAGCCATGCCGGTTTTTTTTTTCTTTATTACCGGTTTCATAACACGGCACAGGAATAACAGCAGAAAATACAATAGACACAACTGAAGCAATGTCAAAACAGCCGTGCCGGTGCAAAGAGCCATGCCGGTGCTTGAAGCTGCTTTGCAAAAAGACCGTATACAGGCTTCATGTCGGGAAGGAACCACAATAGCATATGTAATGTAGCGTGGTAGAAAAGTAAAATAACAACCAAGCGTCACACAACGCGAATTCTGTAACCAGGCGTCACACAATGCGAATTGCGCAACGAGTGGGCTTTAAAGCTTCCAACCCATTACAAAAGGCTCAGTCATAATTCTTCATCGACATCAGCCGTCGCATCAAGAAACTGCTCATATTGCCTTACAGATAACATCGAGGTACCTCGCTTCTCCGCAGAATGACGAGTAATGTCGTGGTGGGTGCTTCCCAACTTCACAAAAATTATGATTTGTGGCGTAGTGGGCACGTTGCTAGTGTACTTGTATTAGTAGCCACAAGGGAGTTTATAACGGGCTCTAGAAATGCCGTTCTTCGAGCTTTCGCTGTGACTGTGCTGCGCTTTCCGCGCAGGCCTTGCAATATTTTTACTGTCATTTTTGTATTGTACGTTGGCGTTGTTTTTTTTTTAAACTATGAATAATTATTTAACGCTGTTTCGTTGCAATTTTTGTAGTTATCGACATGCAGTTTTCTGACAAGAGGTCCCCTTTCGGCATTGTGCTATGGGACCTCCTTCTGTATATTCTACCCCATTGTGTTTATATCTTTGGTACGAATAAAAAAAACAGAAAAGCATCTCTCAGGCCACAGGAAGTGCCACGGTAGAGGTCTTAAGATTAAGTTTGACCACCTGCAATTCCCTAGCGATAGCCGTAATTCAAGTATACCTTTGCATGTCACCTCTAGTCACGCCGCCCCAACCAGAAATCGAATTCGGGCTCAGCAGCAGAACTTCATGGCGGCTAAGCCCCTGTGGAAGATAACACCAGCATTTCGTTGGGGAGAAATTTCCATGCAGCACTGAATACTTACAAATGTGGGCCTATAGCGTTTAATCAGGCTGTTTTACGTGTTGGGCTAATATATCATGCCAGTGCCTCCTCCATTTTTCTGCGCCTGGGCGAAGCAGAGGAGCGCAATGGGAACCGGCCGTCGGCGTTAGTGCGGCTTTCAGCCGCTAGGCGCCTCCACCGTAGTAGACCCGCCGTCGCATCGTCGCTTGCGGAAACGAAGCCGTGGCTGCATTCGAAGCTACTATATATCTCAGTTTTCGGCTGTATTCGCGCTGTTTAAAGTATAATGAAAACTTGTAAATGAGAATCATGAAGCGCTTGTCGTTCTGGGCACCTAGCCCATTTCAAAGGCATCTGTCGTTCGCGGCTATTTGATCGAGACGCTCGCGCGTCGTCTGCTAGGCGCATACGAGAGAGCGCATGCCAATGATGTGCTCCAGATTGTTTTGTAACCGTTACGTTCGCTTGAGCAATAGTCAGTTTTTGACTGTCTGAAAGCGGGAGTTTTGAAAGCAGCCTTTCAGGAGCTTTCAGGAAATTAGCCTTCCAAGAGCTAATACCGAAAACTTGGGTGCTTAAAGTTCCCCGATGCGTGCTACCGCCTGCTGGTGTAGCACAATATACGCAAGTCTGGAGTTCATGCGCTAAATAGCACGAAATGTCACTACACTGCCTCCAGGGATATACGTGATCACCCTTTCTCTTCCTAAAGCTTTTGAGAATTGCATTTGTTGCCACCGAGAGAAAGCAATAGTTGGCGCCAGAAAATGGAGAACTAAGCCAAGTGATTCCACCACATAAGAGCTTAAACCAGTTAAATCGTGATGGTACGAAAAACAAACAAAATTCAGATGCATATGCCGCGCGCTTCCTGCAACGCTGGCCGATGCGTGTGTACCGACGCTGATGTTCAAATCTAAAGTTGTAGTGCCGACTCTCAACTTGAGCCCATGTGATAGGTGTGAAAAATGCGGCCTCTTGTTAGTTTCTTGAGTTCGTATTTGTTTTTGTCGACGGATTGTTGTAGCCCCAGTATCTGGCTCCTCCGCTATCTTTCTCTTCTCTTCCGTTTGGCTTTTTCGGTAGTGAGAAAAGTAGAGGCCGAATGGCTGTCGACCTGGACGCTTTTGTCGCATGGGGCAACCTGCCCAGCCTTGTACACGGATTCATAATGACACTTGTAATGCAGAGAAACATGAGACAACGCCCGTTCCTGGGCCGGCTGTTCTTATTCTCTGACGTCGTCTTTCTTTTCCTTCCTCAAGCCGGTCGTGCGCCGTGCCCTGAGCCGTTCTTCTTCATTACACACTATATATGATGACTGTCGGTTGTTTCGCCGGTAGCGCATGTGGTGTCCATGGGCTCCGATTCTTGAGCTTCGGGACCTAATGTCAGCGTTGCACATGGCGGCGATCGCAAGGCACCGTTGCTACTGGTACATGCATTCGTTGACTCTTCGGACGCAGCACGGCCACGTTTAGTGATACTTAAGTTGTTACCTTGGGCTGCACACGTGAAGGGTAGTCTGCAAAGACTGACGCTACGGCATCCTTCTTAAGCCGCACCTTCTTATATTCATAAAATCTTCGGGTCGTAAATGACGGCTACATATTCTAGTGTAGTTTAAATATGTATTAGGAGACCAATTATCCCGCCTAGTTACTGCAAGCCACCTCTCCCGAACACCAGCGGCAGCTGGAATTTCATGGAGGGACAGCCGAACGGTGTATATAGGCGAAAGCCTTAGATGCCTCATCAAACGCGAGAATTGACCGTCGGCGGCGTCAACACGAGTGATGCAAGAAATCATCACGTGATAACGTCACAGATAATTAGACATTGTGACATCATCGTGGCGTCACATCACGTGATGTCGCCATATTCCATCTTCGCTTGGTCAAAATGGGCCGATCACGGAGGCAGTAGTGCATAACCATCTGAGGTGCAGAAAGCTTCCAGTGCCTCCGATCCTTGAGGCTGTAAGAAAACCACGTCAGGTGCAGAAAAATCTCGGAGAGGGGCAGGGGATGTTCAACACATTGACTGGGAAAAAAAAAAGCAGATGGCTTTCGAATTTCAGTCGTTTTAGGTGAATGCATAAGGCGCCCTGTGAGTTTCTTTTTCCTTTATAAATAAAGGGCAATAAAAAAAAGACAATCGTGATTTCTTTCCCTTCCATTTGCAGAGTGAACCACAGCAGTACGACATACTAAGGCATGCGAATAACGCGGCTGCAATAGCCTGAAATAGGAAATAAAACGCGAATACTGTCAAACTCGAATGCACTTATCGAACCGGCAGCACGGCCTGACAGACTACCTGAGCAATATGTACAGTGGGCATGGAAAGAAACGCCAACATGCGACACCTACATTAATTGCTGCTTCGCGTTTATCTTCAAGTGGTTGTAGCCTGGATGATTGATGAAAAAACGGAGCCCTCCATGATACAATCAAAGATCATCTTGCTTCTTTTTATTGCCACCATGGTCAGAGCGAGATGAAAACAGCGCACCGCTACGTTGGCGTTTCTTTCCAGCCCCATGTACCTGTGAAAGCCTGCGAGAAGCACGAATGTAAATAAACTCGGATGCCAACACGAATTCGTGAGCTTCGTAGTACGCGCGGCCGCTCAGCGCCAGCTTCCCGTAGTCTACTCGCACAGCGCCACCACGCGGCAGCGGCGAGCGGAGGCGGAGTGCGCGCTCGATGGCCCGAGGAGAGCGTTCGCCCAGGCACTGAAAAATAGAGGAAGCGCTGGTCATGCTGGGCTTAGGCATAAACCACCCCTGTGGTCTAGTGGTTATGGTGCTCAATCGCTGATCCGAAGGTCGCGGAATCGAATCCCTACCATGGCGGCCGCATTTCGAAGGAGGCGAAATGCCCGAGGCCCGAGTACCTAAATTGAAGCGCACGTTAAAGAACACCAGATGGTCGAAATTTCCGGAGTCCCTCCTACTACGGTGTCCCTCATAATCATATCGGAGTGTGATCTAAAACCCCAGCAATTATATCATTTTTTGGGCTTAAGCTTATTCTGCGTTCCGCGCTGCCGCTGTCACAAATATGGAATGTCCCACCGACTCCAGTCAGCGTCGAAATGAGATCCATGATTTCTCGCGAATAGTTGCGTTGTTGCTTTTAATCATCAGGCCTGCTATGCCACGCACCGTTTCTCAAGCCGATGCAGCGAATGCGTGGGCGCTTTTGATTCGCCGCGCTAGGTGCTAGGGGCGGCAAATTCATTAGTGCCTCATTAGCATTTTCAGTTGTCCACCGAGCGTGCTGCGTTCTCTAGTTGCCATCGATACTGCTGCCGCCATTACTTATTGTCTTTCTCTGCTGCCCGTCTGTATTGAGCGAAAGCGGCACTCCATTCAGCCTTTCTTTCCCTCTGGTGTCTGCCGAACTTGCCAGCGCAACTTATATCTTTCCTACGGCGCGTGCGCTCAATTTTCAGCGTGGGAAACGAGAAAGTTTGTTGCCGGAGTGTTTCGGGCTGCGGTATTGTTGCTACGTTTCGATGCTTCTCTGGCATTCGCGCCGTACGGAGAGGCGGTGAGATAATGTGCCGGCAAGCTGTCGCGCATAGTTGGGGCAAACTTAGGTACGTGATTTGTGTCCCTTTGAAACGCATTCCCTGTCTGCGCATTCGTGCTCGTTTATCAAAGGCGCTGATAATTACGGCGGCGTGTGCGCTCGGCCGGAATGAATGCCCGCAGTTTTTTGCGTGAATAGATCATGGCCTATGTCATTGTGAACCACTATTATACCGAATGTTCGCTATGCAGGTGTCGATGAACTAGATATTTGACTTGTGCAGTCTTGCATAACGGGTGCGAGCCATCTTCACTGGACAAAGAAGGCATATATTAGCGGGAGTCATGTAGGTGAAAAATGCTGCAGTTGTAATAGATTTGCTCAGAGCCGATGAAATCGCTGAATCATGCTGTGTCCTTGTACTCGCAGAATGTCAGCCAATGTAATCACACGAGTTACCTTTAGAGCAATCCTTTATGTTCATGTGGAAGAAAAATGCGATTTGGTGACCATTGTCCTCCACGTAATGTGCACTAATGTTCAGTTTCGGATTACGCTGCTGCCTAAGAATCTTGTTATTTCAATATGTTATATTGCCACATGCGTTTCCCTAAGCGCTATGCGCAAATTAGAGATAAAGACGCGAAAGAGAGCTGCGGAAGTTTTATGAGCACCTGTGCAGCTGACAGAATTGAAAGTGCCCCTACTAGTTTGCGGTCAGTATTTCGAACGAAGAATTTCATGTTGCTTTTCATTTAATGTATCACACTTTCGTGCTTTGCATAGTATTTGCCTGCCTCGTTTAGAATTGCCTGAATGCGAGGCCAGCTACTTCAAACTTAATATACCGGGCAGTGCAGGTAGGAGAATAAAGATGCAAATGATACGAGAGAAAGACTGCGTGCGCCTTTCCTGTTTGTATTAGGATATAGCGCTGCTTCCTCTGTTGCTCCTCGTTCCAGAAGAGCCTACTGAGTACAGCAATGCCGAAAGAAAGCAAGTACGTTACGCCTTTATTTTCATTGTTAGCCATTTATTTCTCTAAATGCGCGATTGCGAAGAAAGCCTAAAACACTTTCACGTCATTATGGCTGCGAAATATTCCAGACAACTTCGCAACGCTTAAAATGTATATGGTCTGCGTATGGGTTCTTTGAATCTGCACTGCAAATGAGATAAGGGTGCACGTATATGTCACACATTAAGTGTCAATGAGGAATCTGAACTGCCAACGCTCATAAATTTCGTAGCTTTGACACTTTTCATTTGAGACTGTGTGCCACCTCGCTCGATATCGAGAAAACCAAGTATTCAACACCTAGCGTTAAGTACGCGGTATGAGCCAGTCGTTTTGCAAGTGAAGAAGGTCCAGCCGAGTAGTTTTAAGTGCGTAGCACTTTAGGGGCTCGGCTTTTTTGTCTATCCATACATCTCATGTGGCGTGGTCACGCTCACAATCAAGCGCTCAATAGAGGCCTAAAATATGGCTGGCAGTGCTCAAAACCGGGTTCAAATAAACAAACAATGTATAAAATTATATAATTAACAGCAATAACCGAGAAGTAATTGCAATATTGTCTTAAAATTGCTAATAATGCTTCGGGCACGTGCGGTTGACTCCTGCGCCACGCAGAAGAGGATGCCGCCGTCTCACATTGCGCACGATTGCTCCTTCCACCTGCACTTCGCCGGCGCTTGGCCACTACATCGGAAAGGGGAAACAACCTGACGGAACTCGCTGCAGACGACCCGTATCTCAGCTGCCGTAACAAACAGGAAGCTGATAAAGCGCATCAAATGTAGTGGGTTTGTTGCACATCGAGTTTGCGAACCTCCCTAACAAGATTATACTCGTGCCTGAGAAAACCTGCAAGCTTACCTGAAACATTAACGTCACCGACGCTTTGCTAATCGGGGCAGTGGGAACTCTACGAACGGGAATCGCCTGCGTGACCGCGCTACGAGCTTCCTCAGGTTTCACAGTAGTGGAGCTGCATTTGGTTTTTCTTATGTACAAGGCGTCTCTATTCTTCACCAGATGCAATGTCCACTTGCACGCGAGTGCTAAACAACGGGCAAAAATAAAGATAGAATGCAAAGAAAATAAAAAGGAACGTCTTTGTGTAAGTGTTTGCCAAAATGAGGGCGATTTCGCAAATTCACGCGCGAACCCACATATATTCTCAAAGGACAGGAGGTTGTCCGAGTGCAGAGAAAAAAGCACTCGATACCTACAGCGAAAGCATTTTAAGACGTCGCTGCTCGTCACGAAGGATGCCACGTTGGAAAGTATAATGGAGATTCACGACGTGTCGTCCTCCACTTCCTCACATTTTATTATTTACTTGTACGAACTATGATGATGGTGAGCTTGTTGTAGATTGCCGGCGGATCTAGCCTTGCGAGATTTGCAGGCAATGTCCATGCCCTAGTTCCTCCTTTCAGGATATGTTTAAATAATGTCCCTTTTTTTTGCGAACAAATACGTGTGCCCATAGGTTACTATTGTTGTCGGTCTGCAATGCACACAGATATAATTACAAGGGAAAAAAGGAGAAGCGTAACATTAAACCAAAATAGAATTTGACAGCGTAAAAGCGTACTATACGCGAGTTTAGATCATGTGTAGAAAATCAAAAGTGAAATTGAACTAGCCAGAATTTCTCAGTCATTAATATTATTAATGAGAAACGATAACTCGCAGAGACTTCAATGCATATTTTATTTTATTTCATTCTATTTAGTTATTTGCCAAATACTGTCAGCTTTTCACAGGCCATTACAGGGAGTGAGTCGAAAGGTACACATACGAGTACAATATGCAATTAATCAAGCTAGACATTAGTAATGATAACCAAAACACCAAATAATGTGTAAGCGTCGTAATCAGGAGAGTACAGAAGAAAGTATAAAAAAAAGAAAAGAAAACGCCACTAAGCTATATGCTATAGCGTACAAAAATACTCTTCTACCCCTTCCACGAAACTCTCTACGCTATCCAGGGCAATAATTTCCTGTGGCAACGCGTTCCTTATTTCAATGGAAGCCGGAAGAAAATGAAGATTTGAATGTGTCGCAGCGTGTGACGTATTGCCTGATGTGCTCATCATGACACTTTCTACGGGAGTGGCGGTGTGGTGGCTTCAAGTGCTCGCGCCTATCCACGTTTATGCGATTATTATAAAGCAAGAAGAGAAATTTCGTCGCTGCCACCCGCCGCCGGAAAGCAAGCGTAGGAATTCCTGCGGCATTTCGAAAAGCAGTGACGCTGTGATCACGGGAATACATTGAAACAAAAAATTAAAAACGAAGTGCCTTATTTTGGATTCTTTCCAGTCTATCTGCAAGGTATAGCTGGTGGAGGTTCCAAACTATACTGCCATATTCAAGAATGGGACGGACTAGAGTTTTACGGGCTGCTAACTTAACGGGTGCAGGAGCGGCAGCTAACTTTCTTCGTAGAAACGCGAGTGTTTTAAAGGGACTGTCTACCGCTCGGAAAAATTTTTCTGATTGTCGTGAAAGTGAAAAGATCGTTCGTCACATCGGCTGCAACTAGCATGCTTTTGTCCCATAAAAAAGGAATTATATTTTTAATTTGATGTTGAAAATCGTGAAAGAATGACCGCTAGCGCCATCCAACAGCGATGTGGCTCAACCTGCTGGTGTGACAAAAAATCCTCGCAGGTAGACTCATTTTGCTTAAAAACAAACATGTATAACTTGAAATTGTATTTTACACACTTGAGGCCGCTTTCGGTTGCGCCAGAGAGTAATGTTTTGCTCTTTTTTTTCTCACGCGTCCAAAAAGGTGCCCGGTGGCGCTGCTTGCGGCGCCGTTTTCGATTTCATCTGCTTCAACTCATGCACTATGCCATGCGGCTACCGCGCTGGTCGTACCGTGCCGCTGTATTGTTGTTAGGATGTCTCATATGTGCTGCGCTGGGAAGGCGTGCATTTATCGTCTCTTTTCGATTAATCAACTTGGCTTGCATTGCGGCAGCAGTGCTCAAATAAACGCATAGACTGCAATTACAGTAAAACAAGTGTTCTGTAATCGTGTAATAAGGCTTCATTTAACCGCTAGCGCGCTGAAAACGACTGTTACATTCATTACAACAATGTTCAGCGAAAATAAAGTAATCCTACAGAAATCACATGTGCTTTCGGTTTTAATTTTTACCGGCACTACAATCGTCATCGCGTCCGCCAACCAGTGTTATGGGCATGTTTCACGCCAATGGAGGAAGACCGAACGCAGATCGAAAAATTCTGTTTTAAAATTTTCTACGCACTTTCCAGAGAAACCGCTGCAAGGTTGGGCACTTCAGACTGTATGCTTTCGATTGCGGTATAAAACAGAAAAGCGATGAAGGACGGTAGACAGTCCCTTTAAATGCTTTTGCGCATGTGTTCTCTGTATGAACGTTCCATTTTAGGTTGCTTGTGATGGTTATGCCCAAATATTTTATGGAGTTTGTTCGTGTGATATCAGAGCCCGCCATTTTATAATTGAATGTAACAGGCAATTTCCTATGGCTAATAGTCATGCACTTTGTTTTGTTGACGTTTACTTCCATGCCCCATGTTACGCACCACTATGTAATTTTATTTAAAGACGCATTTAGAAGCTTCTGATCGTCAGTACCACGCACACAGATGTACACAACCAAGTTATCAGCAAATAAACGCATTTTCACACCTTCTTCAACACAATTAACAACGTCATTGATAGAAATAAGGAAGAGTGGTCCTAACACTGACCCTTGGGGCACCCCCGAGTATACCTCAAGTAAATGAGAGTTAGTAAGAATAATAGTGACATATTGTGTACGACTGCACAGAAAGGCAGTAATCCAGGCAATTAATTTTGGTTCAACACTAATAGACCTAAGGTTCTCAATTAATTTAAAATGTATTACACGGTCATATGCATTTGAGAAATCGATGCATACAGCATCGATTTGAGACCTATCGTTAACTGCTGACGCGAAGTCTTTAGTGATCTCTAAAAGTTGTGTTACAGTAGACACTCCTTTTCTGAAGCTGTGCTGTATTGGACTCAAGAGGTTATTTTGTTTATTTTGTTGTAAGTGTGTCATATGATTTGTTTGCTCATTATCTGCTCTAGTAATTTACAACAGCAACGTGTTAGTGATATCGGCCGGTATTTATCTACCAGCGTCTTTTTCCCATCTTTGTGAATGTGGGTAACCTTTGCGCGTAAGCAGTCCGTGGGTAACGTTGCTGTTTTAAGCGATTCAGTAAATATGATGCGGGCGTCAACTGCTGCGCATGTCGTCTCAGAAACGTATTAGTTATGTTATCGGGACCGGGCGCTTTCTTGGTATCAATTTGTAAAAGCAGGTTCAACACACCTGACTCTGTTATCAGAATCTCTGGCATAACATTAGCAGGCTCAACCAAAGGCTCATCATGGGTGAACGAGTGCACACGAACTAAAATTATTAATAAACGTATTTGCTATAATGCCTTCATTTGTTACTACTGAGCCACTAATTTCTAATTTACTTGAACTATCATCTGGTTTCGCAAGATCCACCAGAACTTTTGAGGTTGGTTCATCATAAAATTCACTAAGGTATTTGAAAAAAAGTTATTTCTTGCAGTTCTGATCTCTGACTTAAAAGCCCGTGACAGCTCTCGTATGTGTTTGCAGGTATTCCTTTTATTTCTCATTCTCTTCAGTTTCCGCTTAAGGTGGATAATGTGGCTTGTTATCCAGGGAGACATATTCCTGTTTCTCTTGACCTTCGTGGGTATAAAACTTATTTCACAATATATGACAGCTTCCTTTAATTTCAGCCACAATTCATTAACATTTCCGCTTGATCTAATCGAAAAATTATCGAGCGCCTCCTCCAAATAATCTGTTACGCTCTCCTCGGCATCCCGGTTGTAATCTTCCATTTCAATACGCGAGGGCTTAATGTTATGACTAGTGCCCATATCTGTGCTGCGCACTGACAACACCAAAATCTTATGATCCGAGATACCATCGTCTACGCTAATACTTGCTGATAATCATCCTGACACTAGAGCAAGGTCTAGCACCGACGAGGTGTTTTCCGGCACACATGTCGGTTCTTTGACAATTTGAGACAGAGAAAAATTGAACACTATATCCAAAAATTGCTCGCAACTTTGCTTGTCTTTTGTGCCCACAGTAAGTTCTTCCCAATGTATATCCCGTAAGCTAAAGTCACCTGTTAGCATTATCTTGGTGCGCGAGTTCGTCATGATCTGTAAATAACCACGCACCTGTGATAAGTATGCATCTGGCGCTCCTGGACGTCTATAAGTAGCTCCTATTAAGAGTGAAGGGTCATTAAGCTTGACCGTACACCATGCACTCTCGTGATTTACTACGCCTATTTCTCGTTGGAAGCGTAGGTCATTCTTTATCGCAATAGCCACTCCACCTCCCCGTCCGTTGCGATATGTGCGTAACTATGTGTATAAGGAGGGGACTACTTCTGAATCATGGATTTCAGGATGAACCCAGGTTTCTGTATATATAATAGCGTCTGGAGAGTACAGCAGTAACCGTTCTTGTCATTCATCAACCTTGTTAACAATACTGCGGGTACTGAAACAAAGGAACGAAAGCGACGCAGGATTTACATTTTGTCAGGCCGTCGTACCGCTATAAACATCGGCCCAATGTCTCTCTTAGCCTGCCCTATCTGGACTCGCGTATTTTCTCGATCGTTCCACACGTACAGTACGTTGTTCACTTAAGTTTGTCAAATACAAGGGTTACTTTTTCACCGTTTGCACGATCTTCTTTGGCTGACTGCCATAGCTTTCTGCGTCTTTCGCGAGCATCGGCAGAGTAATCTTCCGATATCGATAGCGGACTGTCTTTCAGATTGAAAGCACTGCGCAAGATTCACAACTTTTCCGTGAAGTCATAAAAGCGTAAGGTCATGGGACGCTCGCGATTTTCTTTTTTAGAGCCAACTCAATGAATACGCTCCAGTGAACGTACTTCAACGCCCAGTATGTCCCTGATAACGTCTTTCACAATTGTTTGTTCAAGTGTTGCATTATCCTTCCGTGCAGTTCAAGCCGTAGACAACGACCTTAGTCCTTCGACTGCGGTTTTCTCAATCAAAAATGTTTTTGCTCATTTGGCTGACATCTGTGCGCATTACTTTAACGGTTCTTACGCACTCAAATTTTTTCATGGTATAGTTCTAAAGTATACAATGCCGTTTCTGCATGCGTTAGCCTTTGCTGTACACTCTCAAGTCAACTTTCTAATGGAGCCTGTGAAGACTTAATTGAAGAGGCCATGGCAAAGAATTTGGTCCAGCTTATCCGGACCGGGATTATCCTCGACATCACCACTAAGCTGTCAAAGAATTTGGACAACAGAAAACGACTCGAAAAGACAATGTGGGCTTGGCAGCACAATAAGGCCTACGTAATTATTCTTTACGCAACTGACAAAGGACGATTTTTCACTAACCTGGACAAAAAAGAGCACGAAGTTTAACATCGTGCGCCGAACTATGCTGCCGAGCCCATTGGTCTGTTCGTGCCAACCCTCTCGGTTTTTAAACATTTTCCACGATGTTATCCATGCCGCTGGTAGTCCAAGGGGAGGGTCCAGGCTAAAAGTTGCCTGCAGCGTTTCCTAGTGATTTGGCGGCGTCATCAGGGACATTAGCTTGAGGGTCGGGTGAAGCATCACCGGTTGATAGATGGTTGTCGAACTGTGGTGATCCAAGAGCAAGGGCAAGGGGCCATTGCTTGGTCAACATACTTCCACGAACATCTGGACAAAGAAGTACGCGAAGTTTAACATCGTGCGCCGAACGATGCCGCCAAGCTCACGCATAGGCTATCGTATGCGCGGTATTTGCCTCTTAAGTATAGGGATACAGAGTCAACTGGCTCTCTTTCGAAGAAACGGAGAATTACTACACACTTGCATTACTGGATGTGATGAACAGCCGTCGAACGATAAAGGTCGCTGGAGCCAGCGTTTCTATCAGAGGGCTTCCATTCTTTCACTTTTGATTTTCTACACATGATCCAAAAGCGTGTTTAGTACACCTTGACGCTCTCAAACTGTACTTTGTTTTAATGTTACGCTTCTTCTTATCTATCTTTTTTATTATGCCACCGTATATGTGCGCTATGCAGACCAACATCAATAAAACCTGTATGGAAAAATAAAGCACATCGCCTACTCCCTTTCTCTGTGTCCTGCAGCAAAAATATGAAGAATAGTTACCCTCCTGCAGCAAAAATATGAAGAATAGTTACCCTAAAATAATAGTACGAGTAATGAAATCAGAGAGCAAACTGAAACAAATAGGAACAATAACATTAAAACGGACAGCTAATTGGCATTAGTTCGCTCTACATTATAACGTTCACAAGGCCCATCCATGTACAAGTTGTATCCACAGTACAGGGGACAACACCTCAATTTATAAATAGCTGCAGAAGGCTGCTCATCACAAACGCTTGTCTAATTCAGTGTCAGTTCAGAAACCTTTTAAGAAGACGGTTGCCTTTGTCTTCGTGCCTGACAAAGATAGGGAAGTCAAGTCCCAAAGCATCCCTTTAACTTTCGTCTTGTTTAGAGTTGGACATATTGAGTAAGCTATAAGCTTACAAGTAAGCTGCTACAGGTAGGAAACATGGCGGAGATAGTCGCGACGTGTACCGAACCGAGCTCGTTGCTGGATCCCTGGCGGAGTCCAGCCTGTGGCATGTCGTGTTGCATTGCGCGGTTGCGTTCGCTTGTGCTGCGGAAAAGGCGCAGTGTCCACGCAAGGCCGATGACCGCGAAGCCACAGAGAAGCTGCCTCCCTGCCAGCCACAATCTTTCTCGTAATTAAACTCACCAGCAGTTGTGTAACGCCTCCATATTGCTGCTGGATTTTGTGATAGCTCAAGCAAGCAGTGATCAAAGTCGTTTAGAAAAACAAAAAAAAGAGTGGCTCGGAAGGCCGTATATTTGAAATCCCAACAAATATGTAAAGCAGAAGCATCGGTGTTCGCGGAGACATTGACGTGAGTGCAGAGCTTTGGCCGATAAGCTGTTTCGCTTATCCTCCGCAGTAATCCACGGAAACGGCGTGTGGGTGTACTGGATCCACGGCACGCAATTCGAGTCACCCTTGCAACAGCTTAAGTGGTCGTAGTGGCGCGACTCGTTTTCTTGATGGGACGTACGCAGCCTGATGCAAAGCTGGTGTTATGGTTCGAGGGCTTTTAGTCGCAACTCGTGTCATACACGGCTTACTTTGGCAAATAGGTTCTGTGGAAGATCGCAAGGTAGATCAACGCCCTTCGTGCTATGAGCGCGTGGATGCCAATCTTTCTATTTGCACGGCTTGATTTTTGTTTATTTAGACATGCCTGTGCAACAGCTGTACAAAAAGTGCTTACTTAATGCCCGACATATCTGGGCTCAGAAAGTGTAGGAAAATTACGATCATGTAAAGTGGCCCATGCAGGTGAATACATGAACACCAGCTTTAAAAAAAGGGGGGGGGGAGTCGTACAGATGCGCAAAAGATTGCGCACTCAGACAGAAAGACGAAGAACAAAGGAGAACCATTAACCGTTGATTGTGCGAAGAGACACGTGACCGTAAACAGAAGGCAGCTGGAAGTTCTTAGTACGAACAATTGAACAGCCGGATAACCACACAGCAAAATAAGAACCGTGAGCTTATGGCTGATTATACAAAAAATTTGAAAATCGAATAAGGTCTAGCCTCGTTTCGTTTGACTGGCTCAACAGACAGGCGGGAGTTAAAATTAAAATTAAATTCCGGAGTTTTACGTATCAAAACGATCAAGGATCACCATCTAGAACCATCTGGGACAAAACCATCTGGAATTCTTTAAAATGTTCTTAAACCTAGGTACGCGGGTGTTCCTTCGCTACCGACGAACAATATGACATGATTGCCGTTAAAAAGGCATACGGTGCAGGAAAAATTCAAACAGAACACGGGTGAAAATTATGTAATATGTAAAGTACCAACTGGGCCATGAACAAGTTCTCCTGACTCATTCAGAGGTGAAAACACCATCCGCACTGATGGGCGGATAAAATAGTGGGTAAAAGCTCCATAAGAAAATGGACGAGACATGACGTTACGTAGCGCTTTAAGAATATTCGTTGCTATTGCTTAATATAGCTTTCACGAGTGAAATAACTAAAACCTGCGCTAATACTAAAAGCTTAGCGTCATTTCGTTTTAGATGACGGGAGACGTACATATACGCTTAAACAAGTGAATTATGCGTGAGCTATGACTTAACATCGTACAGGCACGGATACTGATCGCGGATTTAAGTAGCATCGTACAGTCGGCCACAAGATAATACGGACCACGCAAGCGCATGGCGAAATTGCCGTCTGCGCCGTCTGGTCGCATGCCATCATCTGTCGAGAGCACTGTTCTGGCGATTGCGTGGCCTGAGCTATGCTCTCGACAGCAGACGGTTCGCCACTAGACGGCAATATTGCCACGCGCTTGCATGATCCGTATTATTAGATGCGAAGTATCTTAAGGCGGAGCTCAATGCGGTGGTGGTGTGCGGCGTGACCACCCTTACTGCGCATCATAGGTTGGCAAAAAATGTGGAGCTCACTCAGACTCACTCACGAAACATATCTTACCCTCAGGGCTCACTCGGACTCAGACTCACCAAACGTTTCCTCATCTGGACTCACTCGGACTCAGACTCACTATAATTTTTCTCAACCGGACTCACTCGGACTCAGACTCACCAAAGTTTTATTCTCTCGAACTCACTCAGACTCAAACTCACGGCTCGATCTGAGTCTGAGTGAGTCTGAGTGAGTCGACTCATGAGTCCGTTAGCATTTAATTATCCTTTTTCTACCATAATGTCAATGCTCTTTAACGCCAATATTTCGCATAATCGGTGCGCTACTTTGCACCTTTTGATCTCGTACCTTCAAATACGAGTTATGTGAGTTTGCAGTTCAATAAGGACCTTTTTATTGAAAGTCATGACTCACACGAAATATTTATATCAGTAACTTCCCGTGAAAAAGTTTGCAGGGGGAGGTCAAGGCACCTCCCCCCTCTCCCTCCTCAACTCACGCAATAAATATTGAGCTGACGTATGAACGGTAGCGCGTTGAAGTATGCGGGAGTATACG
The DNA here is from genome assembly GCF_013339695.2 of Rhipicephalus sanguineus. Taxonomy (NCBI): domain Eukaryota; kingdom Metazoa; phylum Arthropoda; class Arachnida; order Ixodida; family Ixodidae; genus Rhipicephalus; species Rhipicephalus sanguineus. The sequence goes on along the minus strand of NC_051186.1, from coordinate 28,363,050 downwards.
GGAGTATACGGGAGTATAAACGTGAGCTGACATAGGGCTGATAGTAATGCTAAAGTTGAGCAGATAGGACCATAGGTCGGCAAAAAATGTGGAGCTCACTCAGACTCACTCATGCAATATATTTTGCCCTTAGGGCTCACTCGGACTCAGACTCACCAAAATTTTCCTCAACCAGAATCACTCGGACTCAGACTCACCAAAATTTTTCCCAACCGAACTCACTCGGGCTCACAGTCACAAAAACTTTACTCACCCGGACTCACTCAGACTCAGACTCACGTCTCGATATGAGTCTGAGTGAGTCTGAGTGAGTCAACTCATGAGTGAGTTTGCCGACCTATGCTGCGCATGCGCATACCCTCTCCACAACTTCCTCTCCACTCCCCCTCACCATTCCCCATGTTATCTACCCTCTCCCAGTTCCCCTCTCCATTCACCCTCTCCCCTTCCCCTCCTCACTTTCCCTTTCCCCTCCCCTCTCCAATACCCCTCTCCACTTCCCCTCTCCCCTCCCCCTTTCTACTCTTCCTCTGAAACGCGGACTAGACATGCCGAAATTCTCTCCTGCGCAACGCCGCGATGAGCTCGAGCGCATACGCGTCCCCTCCCCTTCTCTCTCCTCTCCTACGCTGCCCCCTCTCGCCCGCCTGTCGACCGCGTTCCTCGCTCGCCCTGTGAGAATTAACGGCCAGGCTAGATGGAAGATACGACGCGCGTAGCGTCGCTCTTCGCGTTCCACGAAGCGAGCTCGGTAGCATGCCCAACGAACGCCAACGGAACGCGATCGTGCAAGTGCTCCGGCTTCGCATGTACTCATGGTCCCCTTTAGCGGGAGATGGTGTAATTTTTTGTGGTACACTGTGCATTCGACGTTTTACTGTATCAGTTATAATTGTGTTATACAATGTTCACTATGCTCCATTGTCTGATAGATAGATAGATAGATAGATAGATAGATAGATAGATAGATAGATAGATAGATAGATAGATAGATAGATAGATAGATAGATAGATAGATAGATAGATAGATAGATAGATAGATAGATAGATAGATAGATAGATAGATAGATAGATAGATAGATAGATAGATAGATAGATAGATAGATAGATAGATAGATAGATAGATAGATAGATAGATAGATAGATAGATAGATAGATAGATAGATAGATTAGCAAAGTTGCGCCTGTTTGCTGCAATACGCTAGGTAGTGAAAGCACGAACAAAAGAAAGCAAATCAACGAGAGCAACCTGCAAGCTAGATACGCCGTCGTGGAGACAAGTACGCCACCAGATTGTTCGCGTGAACAGACACCCACCTAATTTCGGTCCTGTTTCGTCGACAGCAAATTGCCACTTGAGGATTCTGTTCGGAGCAGCGCTCCCTTCCTACGAATCGAGCCAGAGTGAACAGAAAAAGCACGAGAGACCGAAGAACATAGAAAACCTTACAGACTAAGAAGAAAGCACAAACATCAAACAGTCTGGCAGCCCAGTAACACTAGGAACGTGAAACGCTCTGTAGGCAGTCTCACGCTGGAAAGAAGTAATGGCGAGTGCAGGTAAAAGCAAAGAAAGAAAGAAAGAAAGAAAGTGTAGCGTAGCTCTCAGTTTTCCAGGTGCTGTCCACAGCATCTTCTCGCTTATGTGGACATGCGCAATTTGCGCGGTGTTTATCTGATCTTTTCTTTTTTCCTTGGACATCGTGTCTGAGAACTTCTAGGAATAAGCGACCTACAGGAAACACAGAGCAGTAGTGGCTATGCAAGTCACGTCTTTTCGCTAAATCCTCGCGCATCGCTCTCGTCTCCGTGTGCGGCAGTGTTGGGCAGCGTCTGTTTCACGGGTGCTATACTACGTGCATGAGGCAGGGCCGTAGCCAGGAATTTTTTTCGGGGGGGGGGGGGGCACTTGCTGAAAACCTTGACTATTTGAGAAAAAACACCTATTTTCATTATTTATATTTGGTAAAAACACCTATTTCACCAAAATTTCGGGGGGGGGCGCGCCCAGCCCCCCCCCTCCCCCCTGGCTACGGGCCTGGTATGAGGTGTGATAGTCCGCCTACTCTTGTTACCAATTCCCGAGGCCAGTGGTGTAGGCTTTCTTTGCAATGCGTTACGGCGTTCTCGATGACGACTGGTGTGGCGTCATCGCGAGGTGTTCAAGCGACACAAGGTATTCCACAATAGCGATGGCGGAGAGGGAGGCCGTCATTGGCGTTGCAAGAAAAAGGAAATTAAGGAGACCTAGGAGCAAAGGTCTCATTGCAGGAGACAGAGTTTAACAGCCCCATTGCAAGGCAAGGATGGTAATTTCTAAGGTTTTTCCTTTCTTCTGCTGAGCGTGTTATGAGACGACAGGATATCTAATGGAGACATGAGTTTTATTATGTTGCCAATTAGGAGGTTCCCTAAAAAGAGAGGAAGTTTTCTGTAGGTATGGAAGAAGAGAACAGAGACGTATTTGACTGGCAGGTGATCATGTTTTGGAGAAAACTTGATTATAACGAGACATGCGGTTTTTGAGAGTGCATAATGCGGTAGGAGATTCTCAAGGGCAAGTTGGTTAATACTTCTAGTAAGGTTTAAATAATATTGGGGTAGGTGCGCACTAATAGCGCGAAGACTGAGGAAACAGCGGGGCTGGTGGCATTCCCTCCTCCTTTCTCTGCTCCTCAACACCACTTTGCTTTCTTACCCTTCGCTCTACTATACTCTACGTAGCTATGCCATGCTTCGCCCTCTCGCCTCCTTCTTGCCCTCCGGTACATGAAGAAATAGATAATTTCATTGAAAGAGAGTTTCGTTTTACGGCGATGTCATAATAGACGGACTTCGCCCCGTTTTGGTTGAGGAGAGGGGACATTCCCACTAAATGTGGCAAGACTAAAAAAATTAGAAGACGCTTGAGCTTCGCCTCAAGAGTAAAACGCGACAGCGTAATCGGGCCCCGTTCGCGTCGCCTTCTCAATCGGTAGCCTCGCTTCGCTTCTCGGTGGACACCTCAGCCATGTCGCAAGAAAAGGAGCGTCTGTGCGCGTAACACTGGCCTCTTAAAACTATCCTAAAATGCCTACTGCAAGTGCAGTTGCAAAGTACCTACTACGCCATAGTTATTCCTTTTGCGAATCAGCGAAGGGCTCACTACGCGTCCGTAAGGCAACCCGCTAACCTACGCAGCAGCTCGTTTTGATGATGCTTTTGCTCATGATGATGATTAAATATGTCTGAGTGCTATGTAATGGGTGGGCCTTTAAAAAACCCGCTCTTTGCGCAATTCGCATGTTTTGACGCCAGGCGCGATTGTACGATTCTGCCGCGCAATATTACATGCGTTAAGCAGACTCCCCCAACTACATGACATTAATATAGTGTTTTTTCCAGAGCAGCTCCAAACAATGGCGTGGCCCTGTGGTAGAGCACCTGCTTGCCATGCAGAAGGGCCAGGTTCCATTCCCACTTGAACCGAAGTCTTTGATTATATATGTACATCTATCTCATTTTCGCTCACGGACAACGCTAATTTTTCGCTCACAACCAACGACGTCGACGCCGATACCGGAATTCGTGCGAAATACGGTCTTTAACGCTATCGCGTTAACCCTTTCATTGCCAAATAAATTATTTTCAATGTAAGTAACTGGTTTTTGCATTTTGGGATGCGCATGACCATGGTAGTCCAAAAAATAAAACAAACGTGGCTGATACCTCCGTCATACGAATCGGTATAAGACGAGTGTGAAACGTGTCTTCACAGAGGTAGTGGAGACTTTATTGTGCATTGTTTCGCCGCAAGGGCGAAGCAATGAATGCGATAGCAACAAATTGGAATGCCACGCGAAGAACGGCAAACATCTCGAAACTTGCAGCGTGCTCAACGAGAAGAACAAGCACAACGGACGCACGAGAAGAACACACGCAGCGCGAGCACGAACTGACAACTGTCACAGTTGTTACTTTGTGTTCGAGCCGCGCGCTCCTTTAGCAAACGCGGCCACTAGAGCGAGCGAAGTTATCTTCGTGCACTCTGTAACTTCAACGTAAACTTAAGCCCCAACCACTGGCACGCGTATGCACGCGTATGCACGCGCCTAGGCGTCAAATGCGCCTCTCGGCGTCGGTCGCGGAGGGCTGTACGCGTCCATACGCCTCGAGGCGCGCGGGGTCAAGACGACTTTGATATTTTCGCCTACGTCACCACGCGTACGGCGCGCCAACCAATCAGAGGCCGGCTTAGGCCGGCGGCGCCAACCAATCAGAGGCCGCGATACTTCTGAGTGCTATGCCTAATGGCCGCCGCTTCGAAGGCACCTCCGAGTGCAGGGCAAGCACGGAAACTACGGTCGCAAACGCTCCTGAGTGACCGCGTCGTCATCCAGTACGTCGACGACACGGCGAACGACCGCGAGTGCTACCAGTGGGACGCTGTTTCGTGCCGAATTCGAGCGACACCGACAAATCCAGCGAATGCTTCCCGGCTGCCCTTGCCCCGGTTTTGAGTGCCATCGTCGACCGAGTGAAAACATCGTACCTACTACTGCGGCATGTCGCTGCTCCTGTGCTCTGATCTGTGTGTATCTGCGCTCGGAACGGGTGTAAACATGCTTCGGAGGGTTGAAGTCCTCAGCGTGAGCCCTCGCCTACCGCGAAGTCAATTCAGAGCGGTGTCGTCTGCATTCAGCGTAGGCCTCTACCGTCGAGTTCGTGTGAACCAGTTCATGTGAGGAAGTTTGGTTGAAGGAAATTGATGGTAGTTGTTTCCGTCGAAACATAAACGCTATATATGACGCTAGAGACTTCGCGTGGCGCTTACGCAGGAGTTTTTAACCGCAGTGTGTTTGTTTTCAACATCGCCATTCGCCTCATCATTGCCGAAAGCGAACATCGCACTTGCCAACGCATTTCGGTGATGTGACAACGTACATGAGGAGGATTTGCGGATTTTACGACGCTGAAACATTGGTTGACTTCGGCGCAAATCGTTTGCGTGTGTTGCCAAGCTAACAACAAGCGTGCGCTTGTTGGTAGCAGTGTGACGTGTTTTCGTGCCGGGTACCAGCGACGCCGACACATTAAAGCTGTCAGCGGTCTCATTTACATTCATGTATAAAATAGAAGCTCGAACGTGAGCGAGTGTGGTGATCGAAAAAGAAAGTTGCATGATTAAGTGCTGCTTGTGTTGCCTGCTACTTCACATCTTGACTCTTGGTCTGCTTCTCTGCCGTGCAACTACCCCTTGCCCAGTTGCACATGCCTTGTTTTGCAGGTTGTCTATTCTGACACACATTCTCCCTAGTCTTTTCTGATACTCATAGACGGGAGAATGTGAACAGTGGCGCTTCTCCATCGTTTTACAGTTTACTTAAATATAACACATGTTTTGTTTACAGCTGAACAGCTAATTTGCTAAAAAGCTTGTAAGTGACAAGCACCTCCATTGAAATCTGAGGTGCACAATGACACGATAGTTAGAAGAGAAGAGCATGACATCACACGTATGTGCAGAAGGAATGAAAGTGCAATATTACTGTGCTGCTCTTTGTTTAGAAGGAATTCAAACGGTGCCTCACTGGAACCTCAGACACTTGTGAGACCATTCTAAACTGCGCACATATTTATCTCTTCCTCCAGACTGAATCCAGCTGAAATAATTATTTGATGGTTTCAAATGCCAAATCCTTGGATGTATTGCAAGGACTATTTCATTTCTGTTCAGTTCTTTGTAAATACACTAACTTAGACTATGCATGCACTTAAGCATAATTGAAATATGAAGACATTCATTCAGTTTAGCTATGTTAGACAACTTGCCAAAGACTTTTATACAGTGCTCTGGTGCAATCCTATGAGCGAAATCTGTCGCATCGTGAAGTTTCAGGCATGATTCATTATATTAGAGGGTATTTTGACTACTGACGACGTCCAAAGGCCTTCTACACAGTGCTTGGTTCCAATCTTATTACCGATATCTGTCGCATCATGAAGTTTCAGGCACGATTTATTATGTTAGAGGGTATTTTGACTACTGACGACGTCCAAAGGCCTTCTACACAGTGCTTGGTTCCAATCTTATGACCGATATCTGTCGCATCATGAAGTTTCAGGCACGATTTATTATGTTAGAGGGTATTTTGACTACTGACGACGTCCAAAGGCCTTCTACACAGTGCTTGGTTCCAATCTTATGACCGATATCTGTCGCATCATGAAGTTTCAGGCACAATTTATTATATTAGAGGGTATTTCGACTACTGACGACGTCCAAAGGCCTTCTACACAGTGCTTGGTTCCAATCTTATGACCGATATCTGTCACATCATGAAGTACCAGGTGTGGTTTGTTGTGCTAGAGGATATTTCGACTACACACAACGTGCAAAAACCAGTGCTCGGTTCCAATCTTATGGCCGATATCTGTCGCATCATGAAATGTCAGGTGTGGTTTGTTGCGATATTTAGACTACAGACAACGTCCAAAAGCCTTCTACACAGTGCACAGCTGCAATCACAATCTTGACATAACCCATTTTTTTGTGCACACTAACATGTTCAAATACAGTTTTTTCTGATATTTACGAACACTGGAATGATGTACCTGGTTCCGTTCGTGAAATGAATGTATCTGATTTTTGGAGGCGCTTGTATGATATTAGTGTTCTATTTCTCTCATTTTTTACCCAGTTGCACTCAACAGGTGGCGATATCTGCTTTTGTTGAAGCAGTTATTGCGATATTACTGTATACATTCTTTCCTTTGTATTCATGTACACCACTCCTGCAGTAGCCCTGCATTGGGCTGCAATATTTGAAAATAAATAAATAGACTGTTTAATTATGAACTCGATGCGTATTTTGTGGTGAACAGTGCATATTCATTTATTAGAAAACAAGAAAGTCAGTCCATACTTGCAGTGCTACAGTTTACCTGCATTTTGTTGCTAGACGGGACATAAGTAACTGTGAGTTTCCAGTAATGTTGGTTTCTTGTTTCCATGCTACTGAAAAAAATTTGAGTTAGTATGTATGCTTGCTCCAGGATTCGAACTTCTCAATGTTGGTCCATGTAATAAACTGTAACTCATATTAGGCAGCTAGAATATTAGTCACGGTGACACCCGTGGTACGCGGCAGGGGCGTAGCCAAGGGGGGGGGGGGGGGGGTTGGGGGGGTTCAACCCCCCCCCCCCCGAAATTTTTGAATTTTGCTTGCGCATATATACACGCACACACACAAACGCACGCACGAACATAATGTATGGTTGAAACCCCCCCCCCCCCCCCCCCCCCCGAAAAAAACTTCTGGCTACGCCCCTGGTACGCGGGAAAGACGTCTTTTTGTTAATGTGAAAAGTATTAGTCGTTATGCGGCGAATTTTTAGGGCACCTCGTTTGGACTTTGCAGCAAACGTCTATTCCCTTTTTTTTCTCGTAACTAAAGTACGTGCGAAGAAACGACGTCAAGCCCACCCACGGTGCGGGCGACGCCGCTCCCGTCCGCTTCTTGGAGCAGAACCATTTTCATGAACAGGATGATTATATTCGTGTTGGGCACTAATAGCATGGCCGTGAACAGGCGTCAACAAGGCGATCGCACAAGCGTTGGCGATCTCGCAAACATCGTTGGCAGTGTCCCGTGATGCAGACGTGAACTACAGTGTACGTGAACCTAGCAGCGCACGCGCCGATGTCGATTACTTGTGCATACCGTGGTTGTTACTTTGGTCATTGCGATGTTAATTACTTCTTAAATAGTCAAAACAGTGGTGGGTGAAGCACAATCGATATTTTAACGACAGTCTAATTCGCTTCGATTGATAACGCACCGTTCTAGGCTGTACATGGACAGTTTTAAACAAAAAGATCAGGCAACACTGTGCCTCTGCCGAAAGCGAGCGTCGGCGCGGTCGACGCTTGCCAGTGGTTGCGCGCCCTTTTCCTCCGCGGGGCGCGCCGCGACGCATTTGACGCGTAGGCGCGTGGAACGCGTGCCGGCGCTTGCCAGTGGTTGGTACTTTACGGTGAAAGCACAAGACGTACAGACCGCCCCCATCACGAAATAGGCGCGCCCGCGCGTCGCGACGAGCGGGGCGACGACCTTTAATGCGCAGCCTTCGCGCCCTTCGCGCCGTCTCGCTGCTGATAACAAAAACAAGTGCCTCTAAGCTCCGCGTACCGCCAGCGGTAAATGCTGTTTATAAAGAGATCACCGTTAGTATGCTGAAGAACGTAGGATTTGTGGCCGAGTCGTTTCGCGCCGCGCGCTGCGAAGCGAATGGTCGTTGGTTCGATTCCCGACGACGGAAGTTTTTCTTCTTTGCCATCTGTTAGTGTTCATTTTACAACGTCATATCCGTGACGCAAATACGTCAGTAAAGTCTTGGTGGACCCCGGCATAAGACACTTTCGTGTGTATAGAATGTTTGCTGATACTTTTCAATGAATGGTATTTAATGTTCAAATTAAAGTAACAAATAATTATTATGTAATAACATTTCCATTACTTTACATAATTTATTACTCTAAAAGTTATTTAGATGCGATAGCATAATGCCCAATAGCGAAAATTTAAATTTTCAGCACATAACTAAATCTCCACCAAGTGAAAGAAGCTGCCTTAGCGAAATACGCAAACAGCGCGACCACTTCTGTAATTTTTGGGGGTCCAGCGTGCCCGTGATCGCACCGGCCGGTGGGACTAGTCGGGTGCGCATTTTATCGCGTTTTGATGGACTCAATAAAAGTTTACTCACTCACTCACTCACTCACTCGCTCACTCGCTCACTCGCTCACTCGCTCACTCGCTCACTCGCTCACTCACTCACTCACTCACTCACTCACTCACTCACTCGCTCGCTCGCTCGCTCGCTCACTCACTCACTCACTCACTCACTCACTCACTCACTCACTCACTCACTCACTCACTCACTCACTCACTCACTCGCTCGCTCGCTCGCTCCTCACTCGCTCGCTCGCTCGCTCGCTCGCTCACTCACTCACTCACTCACTCACTCACTCACTCACTCACTCACTCACTCACTCACTCACTCACTCACTCACTCACTCACTCACTCACTCACTCACTCACTCACTCACTCACTCACTCATCCGTTACCTCGCTTTGTTGTGTGTACCAGGTTGGCACCATAAGCATTGTAGATGCTAAATATGAGTTCTTAGAAAGAACATCGCTTTATCTTTACCAGGTGCTTGCTCACTGACCAACAAAATTTATGATTCCAATTGTAACCACATGGCCTGAAAGGGTTGATGTAATGAGAGGTCACGAACGTGGAAGTGACTGAATGATAGAAGCGCGAGCTCGGAAACGCGACATTTTGTTTTTTCCACGGTGTCACAGCAACCAGTAAAAATTCCAAGCATGATTACTTTATTTACGCAATACCAGCCGGCTCTTGACAGCTATGGTAGGGACGGGTCATATTACAATCACGCAATTTTTACAATAGCAAATATGAAAGAAATGCTAGTGACAGTGTGCGTGAAACCTGTATGAGAATAGAGAAACTTATACATTAAAAACGCATTAGTCAAAACTAAAATACGGTGGGCTCCATTCACTGCAATAAGCACTCATAAACATTGGAATGTTACTTAGACGTGTATATGAACTCTATGCTGAATTACAAGTAATATTCGAACGAATGACCCAAACTGGCAGCAGAAATAGGGCAGTGACAGGAGCACTGTCAGGAAAGAAAGAGCAGGAAAAGCTACAATGGCCAAATCTGGCAAATAAATATAACGTCATCGATGGCTTTCCCCTGAATGCGATCGAAGAATTCAGAGGAAATGAAAAAAAAAAGAAGGAGAATGCGACAACTCCCGAAGGCATCCCTGAGAATATTTAGAGTATATCACTCACCCTGTGAGAATAGAGTATATCACTCACCCTCTCTTCCCTCTTTGTGAACCCTCCCCCAGGGGTAGTAAATCAAGTGTAACCTAGTTAGCAACCTGTCTTTTCTTTGCGTTTATCTCTCTCTCTCTCTCTCTCTTGGGCATTGAGATCGCCGCGTCCCGTCCAGGGACATAGCCAAGGGGGGGTGGGTTGGGGTTCCACCTCCCCCCCGAAAATTTTCAATCTTGCTTGCGTATATATACACGCACACATACAAACGCACGCACGAACATCAAGTTTGGTCGAACCCCCCCCCCCCAAAAAAAAAAAAAAAAAAATTCTGGCTACGCCCCTAGTCCCATCCCTAGTTAAAGCAAGGATGACGGAGGCTTCAAATCACAACAAACAACAACAGTTGTTCAATGTATTGAACATCCCCTGCCTCCCTCCGAGATTTTTCTGCACCTAACGCGGTTTTCCTACAGCCTCAAGGATAGGAGGCACTGCAAGTTTTCTGCACCTCAGATTGTTATGCACTGCCTCGGTGATCGGCCCATTTTGACCAAGCGACGATGTAATATGACGACGTCACGACGATGTCACAATATTTTATTATATGTGACGCCATAGGAAGACATTATCACGTGATAATTTCTTGCATCTCTCGTGTTGGCGCCGCCGACGGTCTATTTTCGCGATTGAGGAGGCATCTAAGGCTTTCGCCTTAATGCAACGTTCGGCTGTGCCTCCGTGAAATTCCAGCTGCCGCTGGTGTTCGGGAGAGGTGGCTTGCAGTAATTAGGCGAGATAATTGGTCTCCTAATACATATTTAAACTACACTAGAATATGTAGCCGTCATTTACGGCTCGAAGGTTTCATAACAAAGACGACTGTGCCAAGCTTTACCCTCTTACCTTCCCTTTCCCTCCTCCTCCTCACCCTCACTTCCCTTTCCCACCCCTTGATATACTATGCTATACATGGCGATGCTTGCTGTCTCTCTTTTTCCTATCTCTTTTTGTGCATTTTCTTTGTATACCTTTCTCTCGCTGTCTATTTCTTTCTCTCTCTTTCTATCTTTTTCTTTAATTTTCCTTTTCTTTCTTTCTATTTCTGTCTGTCTCTTTCACTCTATTTCTTTCTGTCCCCCTGTGCTTGTTCTCTCGCCTTCTATCTTTCCTCTCTTTCTTCTCTTTCTTTCTCTCTTTCCCTATCTGTCTATTGCTTTCCCTGTCTTTGTATATTTTTCCTCCTTCCTCTCTTTCTTCCTCTCTATTTCTCTCTTCGTCTTTCTTTCTATCTCTTTCTTTTTCTCTCTGTGCTCACTCCCTCGCCAATCAGAGTTATTGCATTCCCCGCCGAGAAAATCGGCGCACGTGTTCTAGCAGAGAAGCAGAAGGTGAAGAGGAGGACGGAGATGAAGAAGCGGACCAAGTGCGCACGTGCCGGTCCATGATGTTGCTAGTTCTCGGATCCAGCAGACGTATTACGCCCGGCATAAA